>NC_054702.1:34456062-34668562 GCF_016097555.1 Gigantopelta aegis
TTGTTGCAGAAGACAAAAATGGAGATGAACTTCACTACTTTATTAATGAAGCAGTTCATACAGGTATATTTATATAATAATATGAATGTTAATATTTCCTAATGATTTTTTATTAAAATAAGATTGTATGCGTAATCAGGGTAGCTGCAGATAGATTGAGGACATTTTTTTTTTTAACACCCATTGGGCTATTTCTCATGGTATGTACTACCCTGTCTGTGGGATGGTGCATATAAAATATCCCTTGCTGCTAATTGAAAAGAGTAGCCCATGAAGTGGCGACAGCGGGTTTCCTCTCTCAATATCTGTGTGGTGCTCAACCATATCTCTGATGCCATACAACCGTAAATAAAATGTGTTGAGTGCATCGTTAAATAAAACATGTCTTTCTTTCTTTCTTTTATTTTTTTACAATCATGATTACAAATCATGCACTGCATTTTTTTTTTCAGAATCATAAAAATTTTGATGAATTTTGTGACTGGTTAAGACAATTGATTGTTATAGGAAAAAAACAGGAATAAATTGGTGCTGGTTTGGTTAGGAAAATAGAATTTTTTTTTTTCATTTCCATATTAAAATAAATAAGGATGCACATTTCTTTGATTTCAGTATTCTATTCTAAATGCTTAAATATTAAGAATGTACTGAAGAGTGTATTGTTAACCTATTTTAAAACAGGAATAAATCGGTGCTGGATTTGTTAGGAAAATAAAATTTAGTTTTTTTAATTTCCATATTAAAATAGATAATGATGTACATTTCTTTGGTTTCAGTGTTCTATTCTAAATGCTTAAATATTAAAAATGTACTGAAGATTGTATCGTTAACCTGTTTAAAAAAAAAATTTAATATTCCTATACAGATCTTCCTTTTAAGATTGAACGAGACACAGGAATCATTACAGTGAATGCAGAACTTGATTGGGAATACAGAAGTCAGTACATGTTCGAGATATTTGTGACAGACAGTGGACAGCCTGCTGTCACGTCATCGTCCATGGTTACAGTTAATATAATGGATGAGAACGACAATCCGCCACAGTTACAGTCACAGCTTTACACAGCACATGTGAAGGAAGATGATTTAGAATATGGAGATATTCAAACTCTGACACTTGTAAGTCAGTTCAGTTTGTAATTAACTTGTTTGACAAAGGAAATGTAGGTATTTTTAAAAACAAAATTCTGAAGTACCACATTAAAGTTTGAAATGTTTTCTTACAAAAATGCAAACAACAATTGGTATTGAATGTAAATTTAAATATAGCACGGAAGATAATGTCTGGTAAATGCCAACAAAATGATGTGCTTGAACTCAAACATGTTTAACAGTTAATGGTTTGCTTTTTAAGCTACAGTTATTTAGCATTTGGTTTTGAAGTTCAACAACAAGAGTATGCTGTTGGGATGTTTGTTCATTATAAGAATTCGAGTCTTTGGTTATCAAACTTAATGTTCAGTGTAGACAAAAAACAACCATTTATCCCTACAGTTGTTTTTGCAGATCCTCCAGCCATAACAACACAAATTTATTCATGTCTCAATGAATGTAAAAATGTCAGCGAACACATATCTGATGACATCACTTACTATCAGTATTTAAAATTGTCTTATTAAACATTATTTTTTAACAACCAAAAATATAATCCAAAATAAAATATGAACTTTTAGTGTTAAATATTAGTAAGTATAAGGATTGTCTGTTATTTCTTTTTACATCCATCTGGGTATGAACAATAAAAATCATCCACAAATTTGTGTGTGAATGTCTTTGCCAATTCACACAGTTTCCTAATGATTTTCTTGGTTCATATTTTTGCTAATGATTTTCTAGGTTTATATATAATCCTGATGAACGTAAAATAAATTACACCCACAATCATGCATCTACAGGTAGTTTGTGTTCATTTGGAAGGTACCATTATTTTTATTTGAGATACATTAACAGTAGTTAATTTAAAACAATATTTTGAATTTATTTGGTCTTTTAGACACCATCACTTTCTGTCACCGACAAAGATGGTAGCACAATACCAGTGTATTACAGTATCCGTGGTGATGGGAGTGAATTGTTTCAGATTGATGCCAGCACTGGTATCATTCGACAAGCTGAACCAGGAAATCTAGATGCAGACATGCAGTCAATCTATAACATCACTGTAAGATTTTATTCTTTACATCTCAAGGGTGACTACACACATGTATGTACAGGGAAATGTTAAAAGTACTCTCAGGATTTGTCTTTGTCTTTGTAAATAATATATTTAATTGAAGTTGTGTAATAATATTCTTTAATTTACAAAAACTAGTGGATTTGTCTTCTCTTCTATGAAAAATACCTATATTAATTGTCTGTAATAATTATATTATTTACCACATTAAATTGCACTTATTCTAGTCATTTAAAAGATTTTTTCAAAAATAATTGTTACATGTATTATGTCACGTTTTTATTAATCTGTTACTGGTTCAAACAGAGATGACTATAGATTTCACCTCCATCCTTATGTCTGTCTGTCTGTCCATCCATCTGTTTCCACACATAGTTTTCTGGATAGTTTTTTCACAGTGCCTTGAAATATTGAACTGAAATTTTGTGAATCTCTTTATTGTGTACTGTTACAAGTCATGTAATTTACATGGTGATTTACCCATTTGACAGAGTTATGACCCTTGATCTTGGGAGATAATAAAATGTGTTTTTTGGAAGTTTTTTTTTTTACAATGCCTCAAGATATTGATCGAGCTTAAATTATGTCTGCATTTTTACTATGTACTGTTACAGATCAAGTTTGATGTCCATTGTGATATATACCCATTTTTAGAACTTTGAAAATATGAAAATAAATTTTTTAAACTTGTTTTGCAATGCCTCAAGATATTGAGCTGACATTTGTAGCTTTATCATATACTGTTACAGATCAAGTTTGTCTTTCATGGCGATTTACCCATTTTTGACAGAGTTATGGCCCTTGAACTTAGGAGATACGAAAATGTGTTTTTTAGACTTTCCAGAGTCCAACTTGGTTACACTGTATATGAAAAAACAATTGTTTCAGAATTATGAAACTGTCGTAAAGGATGAATTTTTTTGTCATATTTTTCATCTACTGGTACTAACAACATTGTATTTTTTAATATTTCTTGTTTCATGCATTACCTTTGCTATGCAAAACCTTATTAATCCCTCAGTAGGATATAGATTTGTTTAGCCATTGTTGGGTTTGTAATCATTTTTATTTTCCAGATTGTAGCTTCAGACAGTGTACTGTCATCTGAAGCTAACTTGTCCATTTTTGTTGAGGACATCAATGACAATACCCCAACGTTTAGTCCTGACACTAACCTTGACCTAGAGGTCAAACCTGAGACAAAGATTGGTACAGTTCTTGGTCAGGTCAAAGCATATGACAGTGATTTGACCAATATCAACAGTGATATAACATATTACCTTTTGAGGGGAGGATTGGACAAGTTTGGAATAAACCACAAAACAGGTAAAGAAGTTTTGTAACATTTATCAAAGGAATTGAATGCTTTATATGAAGTTTAAAGTTTGTTTTGTTTAGCAACACCACTAGAGCACATTAATTTATTAATCACCGTCTATTGGATGTCAGATATTTGGTAATTATGACATATAATCTTAGAGAAGAAACCCACTACATATTACCATTAGCAGCAAAGCATCTTTTATATGTACCATACCAGTCAGGATAGCACATACCACAGCCTTTGGTATACTAGTCATGGTACACTGGCTGGAGTGAGAAATAGCCCAATGGGCCACTGACGTGGAATGATTCTAGACGACCACACATCAGGCAAGCACTTTGCCACTGGCCTACATCCCACCCCCTGAATGCTTTATACAGTAAATGATATAAATTAAAAGTCAGTCAGGATATTGGGAGAAATGTATGAACCAACCAATAGTCCTAGACGAAGCTAAATGTACTAAAGTATGAAAGGAGCATTGGATTGGGGACTTGTGTTTTGCAGGACACAGTACTTCACATTAACTGTCACTCAGGGGCCTATTTCACGAAGGTCTCTTAGGCTCTGCTAGACAACAAAGCATCCTCTTTGCAAGTCTTTTAGCATTGCACTGCGAGATCGCAAAGTTGCGAGAGTTTAGTGAATTAGGCCCCTGGTTTGTTCATGTAGCGGATACAATAAGAATTCTTTGTAATTTTTAATGAATTTATCGATGTATAACAGTCACAAATTATATAAAATCATGTAGCATAGCAAAATAATTTTGTTACTAATTTTTTTACTGTTATGCATCGATAAATTCATTAAAAATGTCAAACAATTTTCATAATTACAAACAACATAACTTAGTTAAAAATACACATAAATTAGATTCTAACATCCATTCTATGAATGTTGCTCATGCTGGGGTGTCGTTAAACATCTATTCTATTCTATTCCTTTGTATGACTTGTTTTACGTAGTGACGTCCCATTTGACACATTGACGTCATTTTCTGAGGTTTATCGAAAGATAACATTCACTTTTTAATGATGTCATCCAATCCCAATTATTGGCAATGATTTAGCTAAATAAAATACATTTTAAAATCTTAAAATGCCCAAAGGTAACATGATGCCATCCTTCAGATATGTGAAATAGATGTCTTATATTAAGCATGTATTATGTGCCAAAAAAGATACTTAATACCCTAAGTTTGGGTTTAGTTGTTGGCTGCCTGACTATACATGTAGGTATATGGTTTACTAGACACTGGGCTTATTCCGATGTCTGTTTATACAGTAAAGTACTCTTATAACAAACCGGAAGGCACCATGATAGTTAGTTGTTAAAGCAGTATTTCGTTGTACACATTTGCATAATTTAAGTTGGTTGTTAATATATAGGGAGATAAAACGGGACTTCATGATCAGTTCATTCTATGCAGCTTTTCGTTCTAAGCATGTTGGTTGTAAGTGTTTTTTTACTGTATATGATAATTTATGTTTATACAGGAAACATAACCTTGATGGCTTCACTGTTTGATGAACCAAGACAAGATTTTTACCGTCTGCAGATTCGAGCAGCGGATTCAGGATTTCCACAAAGATATGAAGACATCACTGTGAACATTACAGTTCCAATTACGCTGCAGCAGAAATTAAATGATTTTTATGTTTTTGAGGTGCTTGAAAATGTGACTGTGGCAACAGTTGTTGGATCTGTGAAAAAACAGAGGTTGAACAGTACACACAAGTATTTTATTAATGAACTAGACAAGCGAGGTAAATGAAATTAAAAGTTTGTTTTGTTTAACGACACCACTGGAGCTCATTGATTTAGTATTGGATGTCAAGCATTTGGTAATTTTAACATGTAGTGTTAGGGAGGAAACGCGATATATTTTTCCACTAATACATGTAGCAAGGGATATTTTATATGCACCATCCCACAGGCAGGGTAGCACATACCACAGCCTTTAATATACCAATCATGGTGCACAGGCTGGAATGAGAGCAAGATGAATGATTAGAATCAACCAACTTTTATTGGTTTATTAATTAATTCTGTATTCATTCCGAAGGTCAGCTATTTTTAGTCCTCTACTGGTCCAACTGGAGGACACTGTAGGTTTTAGCTCCATCCTGTCTGTCTGTCTGTCTGTCCATTTGTCCCACATATACACATGTAGTTTCCCAGACTTCTACAATGCATCAAGATACTGAGCTGAAATTTTGTGTTTAGCTATATCATTTACTGTTAAAGTTGACGTTTTACTGTTATGGCAATTTACCTATTTTTGACTGAGTTATGTCCCTTGAACGTAGGAGTTATGGAAATTTGTTTTGCAGACTTTTTTTTGCAATAGCTCAAAAGTTTGAGCTGAAATTTTGTGTCTAGCTTTATAATGTACTACTACAGATCAAGTTTGACTTTCATGGTGATTTAATCATTTTATAGATAGTTATGGCCCTTGAACTTAAGAGGTGTGAAAATTTGTTGGGCCTATTTGGGGACATACTCAGAATGCTTGTTTTTTTACATTTCATTTTGAAATTTTTAACAAGAAGGCAAATTTATAATAATATTACATAATTTACAAACCCTCGACTTTGTTTTCAATTAATAGATTAAATGTGCCTTTCAGGCAGTTTCCCATTTGAAATTGAACGGGTGTCTGGTGAAATTGTGACAACTTCGGACCTGGACCGAGAGACGTCGGATATGTACAGATTCCGTGTTGTCATGATTGACACTTTCCCACCATATCAGACTGTATCCACAACTGTAACAGTGAACATTCTTGATGTCAATGACAATCCACCGATACTCAGCTCATCTTTATACAGAGCGCGGCTTATGGAAGATGACTCAAATCCAGGAGACAGTCAGACTCTCATCTTTGTAAGATACACATGTATATCTTAATTAATTGTAATATTTTGTTTTTGAACAAATCATTATGCACAAAATTGACACAATTGGTATGGATGCTTTACATTATATAATATAAAGATGGACCTAATCTCTATAAGAAAAAAAGTGTTTGCCTATTAAAGTGAAAGAACCTAGTTATTAAATACTGTTTTTCACTATTAAAGTTGTTTTTGATATCTGAAATCTGAGATAATGTAAATTTTATTGTTTAGATTATCCATTCTGTACATCCAAAGTGTTTCTGGTCATCCTGGTATTTTTAATACCACAAAAAGGCATTTTTCATATTTTTAAAAACTAATGGTTATGGAGATGAGCACTAGTCTATTTTTAAAGAGAATTTCTCCATTTCTACGTCACAGACTTATTTGACTTGTAACTTTATCCAAATGTGTTACAGGTTTGTAGATTAAAGGCACGGACCGTAGTTTTAGCCCGTAAAAATTAACAAACATGAAACACACATTTAGATAAGGTTATAACAGAGAGAAGCTAAAGTCTGTGATGTTTAAACTAAAGTAACTTGAGCTTGACTCAATAACCATTACTTCTAAGACAAATGTGCATTTTTAGAATTATGTAAAATGCATTTTGGGGTATTGCAAACACCTGGATGACCATGCTGAACCACCTCAGGTGTACGAAAATTAATATTCTAAATAATAAAATGTAAATACTTATAAATTTAATTATCAAAAACTGCTTTAAAACTAAAATATGTTGTATGTCGTAGTTGTTAAAAACTAGGGTATGTCACTTTAACCAAACTTCGTGTTAATTTTCACGAATTGAAACTGAGGTACCATGTGCAACTTAAATGGCATTTCAACATATTGTTTAATCATTGACTATATGCAAGTGTCTAACATATAGTAATTATTTTAAGTTCAATGTATTGGTATAGAGAATGAGAGAGAAAACCTACTGCTGATACATAGTCTATATGCTTTTAACTACAGACAGATACACATCCATGGCATTCATCAGTGAAAGTAGATAAATGACATATCATTATTTTTAATTTATAAAGCTGACAAGAGCTAAACCTACTACTTGAGCGTCCCATGCCATAGACAAATTGTTGAAGAAAATTTATTTCCAAAACAGTTCAAAGTGACAAAATTATTTTACACCAACTGAAAAATGTTCCAAATATTTCAGGGAGTTTTGAGTTATGATGGGAGGAATGAAGTCTGAAAACAAAAAAATAAATGGTATAATCTGTCCGTTTAAAGTTTGTTTTGAAATATTAATCTGCACCATAATAATGTTCAGGTATTTTTACTTAATATATAATTGCCCTGCCTAACAACTGTATTGTAATAATGGAAACCATGTTCTCTTATTGAAATCTATATATAATCATGCTTTATCTCATTTTAACCACATTTTTGACATATGCTGTTTGTTCTGGAAAATCTAATGAGATTTAATATTCCTTTTGGCCAGTTTATAAAAATAGCTTTTATCAGATTTTATTAAAACTACATGTATTTCAACAAGTAAAATGTCATGAATATGATTTTATAGTAAAACATACATGTGTACATTCATGTGTTTAATCCAGAATAAATATTTATCCTACAATCACTTTTTCTATTGGCCGATTATGATGACATTTTAAAGCAGAGTCATATAATAAACGTATACTAGCAGATTATGACTTTTGACATCACACATGTGATGTCATATGCATAGATACATTACAAAATTGCTCATTTGACTTCTAGGTCAGTGTACAATAATAGCTTTTCCTCTTAATGTTAAAGGATTGCAGGATAAAAATAGTAACTAGTTAATGACATGGGATATTGTCTTTATTCTTTTCGGGCAAAATGGGAAATTCTGCTCTGCAAGCCCTGTGGAATTTCCCATTCTTACTTTCACAGGATAAAGCCGATATCCTATGTTATTAACTAGTGATTCTCTTTGTAGCAATACAACAGACAGACTTATTGTCTATCCAAAAAGGTTTACTGGGTATTACCATTCTGTATATTTCCAGTCTCCTCAGCTTACTGTGAGTGATGCTGATAAAATCAAAACTGCAGTCAGTTACAACCTCTCTGGAGATTGGAGTCACTTGTTTGTCATTGATCATGACACTGGAGTCGTCCAGCAGAAGGAAGCCGGCAGCTTGGATAGTGAGAGTCAGATGGAGTATAATTTAACAGTGGGTGTTAATTAATTTGTGTACAAGTTTAATATAGGTTTTCATTTGTTTATTCTTTCATTCATTCAACATTAGGGGCAGGACGTAGCCCGGTGGTTAAGCGTTCGCTTGATGCACGGTCGGTCTAGTATCGATCCCTGTCAGTGGACCCATTGGGTTATTTCTTGTTCCAGCCAGTGCTCCACAATTGGTGTAACAAAAGCTGTGGTATGTACTATCGTGGTGCATATAAAAGATCCTTTGCTGCTAATCGAAAAAAGTAGCCCATGAAGTGGAGACAGCTGGTTTCCTCTCTCAATATCTGTCTGGTCCTTAACCATATGTCTGACGCCATATAACCGTAAATAAAATGTGTTGAGTACGTCGTTAATAAAAACATTTCCTTCCTTCTTTCATTCAATACTGATATGTTCATTTATAACAGTTCGTGTGATACTATATTTCTGCAAATAAATAGTGTGAAATCTTTTATTTTCATGAGCTTAAATTTCTGTGGTCTTGCTAAAAAACCCACATTTTGTTGGGTACTGTACTTTGTGGATCAAAACTGCAGTATCATAAATTTGTATTGTATGTATGCACATATTATATTTTAATTGTTCTTAAATTTGTTGACTGCACCAGTTAATTTCACAGTAGACCTACATATAGTTTTTATATCTACATCCTGTACAGATCATGAACCTGTTGTTTGTCTTCCATTTGGTCACATCCTAAGTTAAGAGAAACTGTGTCTGCTACTACGGTACTATTAATTGTCACAGTAGTACTTTGTTAAAATTGTTGAAATTACTGATTAAAATCATATTATCGATTTCTTGGTGCTTTTAATGGGACAAATGAATCTATGATCACAGTATTTTATATAATTTACAGTTGGTTTCATTCCAGCAATTTGTCTTATTCCACAAACCACTTTATGACAAGTTCAACAAACCCAAGTCACCAAGCCATTTTGAAGATTAACTTTTTCAACAGCAACTGATCCAATCTCTTTCTCTCCATAAAATATCCTCACCATTTCCTTTTAGCCTGTCTCTCACTCTATATATACATCTCTCTATTCTCTGTTACAGTTGTGTTTGAATTTGATTACATGAATTTTTATTTGTTAATATTTTACTGTGATAATATTCTGTATTGTTGCATCCATGTTTGTAATGTTTAAAAAGGTCTTATAATAGGCTATGCATGTTGACCAGTCGATAATCAGATTATAATAATAATCCATGTTGTTTAAACCAAGAATCAGCTAGTACATAGCCCAGCTTTAACCAGATGTCAGTGTTTTTTAGCTGCTGGTATCAGATGGGACACTGTCATCTTCAGCTGTGCTGCTTATCCAAGTGGAAGACGTCAATGACCATGCACCTGTTTTTGAAGATGACCGTTACATTGAAGTTGATCCTGCCACAAAAGTGGACACAGTGATTGGTCAGGTGAAGGCCACAGATGAAGATGTATCTGCCAGAAATAGTGAAATCAGCTTTTATCTTCTCAGAGGAGGCTTGGACAAATTCGCCATAAATGAAAGCTCAGGTTTTTGTTTATTTAATTCTTTATGTTCATGATTTAGGAAAGTGGTAGATTGTGCACCTGACATGAATGAGTGGTAGATGATTTTATTCAGAAAATTAGTCAGTGCTGACATATATAATTGTGGACTGGCCTTAGTAGTTAACAGGGCCGTACCCTTGGGGGGGGGGGGGGGGGGGGGGGGGGGAGTGGCAGTTGCCCCCTGAGAATCTCACTTTTCTTTTTTAACTCCAGAAAATAGTATATACATCTCAGGCTTTCATTTGTTTATAAAAAATAGTGCCCCTCCCCCCTAGGATTTTGATCAGGGTACGGTCCTGGTTAATCAGCCTAAATTCTGTTAATTAGTACTGGGTTCACATCCTAGTACTGGATCCCACCCAGAATTGAGTTTTAATGGCTCATTAGGGAAGTGTAGGGCCACTACACCAATATTTCTCTCACAACTCGCAGAGTCCAAATAGTTGAGGTGTGTATCCAGGACAGTATGTTTGGACCTTTATTGGTTATATAAGCACAAACATCAGTTTTTAATATAAATGATTGTGACTGTAACTTCACATGTAAATCTGAATTAGAATAGGATTAAGCAAAAACAACATGGATAAGAAACAAAATTTTATAATACTTTTAATACATTAAACTTGGAAATAATTTAGCATAATGTGCACTTTTTTCTTCTTCTTTTTTAGCAAGCCATATTGAAAAAGAATTGAAAATAATGATTAGATTTGTCATTGGTTTTAGCATGCTTTACCACCACAAATAAATACAGGTCTAGCTCTGGCACTCACCAAATTCGTCATTGGTGAATTTTATTTAAATTTGGCGAAATAATTTCATAAAATAATTGATAATTTGTTAGAAAATAACTGGGGTTTTGCAAGTTTTGAAATTTAATAGATAATTTAGCAAAACAAAGTCTGCTGACCCAGAGCAAGCCCTAAAATAGTGTGTTAATTTAATTTCACTTGTCAGGTGAAGGGGTGGGACGTAGCCCAGTGGTAAAGGGCTCGCTTGATGCGCAGTCGGTTTGGGATTGATCCCCGTCGGTGGCCCCATTGGGTTATTTCACATTCCAGCCAGTGCACCACAACCAGTATATCAAAGGCCGTGGTATGTGCTACCCTGTCTGTGGGATGGTGCATATAAAAGATCCCTTGATGCTAATTGGAAAGAGTAGCCCATTGCATGGTGGCAGCGAGTTTCCTCTCTATATATATGTGTGTGGTCCTTAACCATATGTCTGACACCATATAACCGTAAATAAAATGTGTTGAGTGCGTCATTAAATAAAACATTTCCTTCCTTCCTTGTCAGGTGAAATACTACTGGTTACTTCACTGACTGATGAACCCAGTCAAGACGAATACACTCTCCAAATCCAGGCCGTCAGCTTTGGCACACCCCTGCAATCAAACAAGACATTAGTGAAAATCAGAGTTCCTTTGAATCGTCCACCAACACTTGACAGTATTTACACATACGACTTGTTAGAGAACGTGACGATTGGGACTGTTGTAGGAACCATTAATTCTTCTGACCCTAATACAGAGCCGGGCCAGGTTGATAAACTGCACTACACTATTGGTTTTAACGAGACAGGTGTGGTATGGTTTTGTATACTGAATGCCAAAAGAAACTATATACACTTAATATTTATCACATTAAAAAATCATAACAAACCAGGGGCTTAATTCACAAAGCTCTCTTAGGCTCTGTTAAACAACAAAGCAACCTCTTTGCAAGTCTTTTAGCATTGCACTGCGAGATCGCAAAGTTGCGAGAGTTTAGTGAATTAGGCCCTAGATTTTATTAACAAACAAAGTACTTCACAAAATTTCATTACATTTCTAAATTGAAAACAACTGTTATTCATCATGGGGATTAATAGAGTGTGTCTGTGTGTGTGTGTGTGTGTGTGTGTGCGTGTGTGTGCGTGTGTGCATGTGTGTGTGTGTGTGTGTGTGTGTAAAACTAACTGTAAAATTGTAACACATTTGACAAAATTAAATCCTCAATCAGAAATTTGAGGTAAAATTTTATATGGAGTGAGTGATAACTTGATTAAATAGATGCATGAGTGTCTTTAATCTTGTTTAACCACATCGAGGGGGTACAAATTTATAACTTTTACTCACATATTTTCAATTAAAATGTTTATAAATACATAAAATAAAGTTTATATTTAAATCTTATATATTGAAGTATTATTTTGGTGTGTTTTTCTAATTTTCATTATATTTTAAATTAGTTAATGTTG
Source organism: Gigantopelta aegis (assembly GCF_016097555.1). Taxonomy (NCBI): domain Eukaryota; kingdom Metazoa; phylum Mollusca; class Gastropoda; order Neomphalida; family Peltospiridae; genus Gigantopelta; species Gigantopelta aegis. Next base: position 34,468,451 of record NC_054702.1, read on the forward strand.
ATGAAAATCAAGCAAAAAATCTAAAAAGTTGTGTGTACTTTTGGCCATTTGTGTCCAGTATTTATATCCATTATTATTCCCAATAACTGTTTTTCTTAACTCAATTTTTTTGAAAATGAACTGCAATTCATATCCCAATATTTCATCAGTTTCGTTGTTGTAAAACAGTCAAATTTATTATAAAATTAGCTGTCACAATCAGCTATAAATTCCTGAAAATGACTGCAATGTTCTGCCATTGTTGTCAAGCAAAAAATACTTGCCAAAAACCACTTTTCCAACTCAAAATTCCTAGATAGTCTTCAAATGTATAACATGTATATATTATTTTAAACACATAGCCAACTTTACAAAAAGTATTTTTTTGCTAGTTAAAGTTATCTAACTTTCTTAAATAGAAGTGTATATTTATTAATAATTTACAGTAAACACAGGTGTTTAGTTATGTTTTGTCCACATATAAGACTTAAGCTCATATTACACAGTTGCACAATGCATGATCACATTTCATGTTTGTTATACAACAGGTGAAAAAATGCCATTTACAATTGATCCTGACACTGGTCAAATCACCACCACTGGAACTCTAGATATGGAGAGGATTGAATCATACAACTTCCCAGTATTTGTCTCCGATAATGGAAAGCCAGTATGCACATCATCAGCGACTGTATACATCAACGTGCTGGATGTTAACGACAACCGGCCACAGTTCGCAGCTCCCATACTGGTAGCATCTGTCAAAGAGGATCATAGAATGCCCAAAAAGCCTCAAATTCTAGATGTTGTAAGTTTTAAAATTAGGTAATTACGGCAGTCATCTATTTTACCTTCATGTTTCATATTAAGTTCCTGAAACTTGTTAACATTGAGTATCTTTTTGCTTTACTGTTGTGCAGGGGCGGGACATAGCCCAGTGGTAAAGCATGATTGATGCACCGTCAGTCTAGGATCGATCCCTGTCAGTGGGCTCTTTCTCATTCCAGCCAGTGCACCACAACTGGCTATCCTGTGTGGAATAGTGCATATAAATGATCTCTTGCAACTAATGGAAAAATGTGGCAGGTTTCATCTCTAAGAGTATGTCAAAATTACAAAAAATTTGACATACAATAGCCGATGATTTAGTAAATCAATGTTGTGCTCTAGTGGTGTCATTAAACAAAACAAACAAACACTGTTGTGCAGACTCCCATCCTTGGGAGAAAAAAAACACTCGCAAAAATAAAACAACTGAAACAAATATGCTTTTTGGAGTGCTTACTTGCTATCATGTCAAAATGTCCACTGAGCCCTATCATGTGCTTGTTCAGATTGTCAGACCAGTTTTGGGAGTAGCAGTCCTCCTACAGACAAATTAGCACTGGGATTTAGCTCAGTCATTTGAATGCTCACCTGAAGTGCATGTGTTGCAAGATCGAACCAACTGAGGTAATCCATTCAACTAATTGGGGTTTTTTCATTGCAACCAGTGCACCACAACTGGTCAAAGGCTGTGGTACAGTATGTGCTTTTCTGTCTTTGAAAAAGTGCATATAAAAGATCCCTTGCTGCTAATGGAAAATTGTAGCAGGTTTCCTCTGATGACTATGAGTCAGAATTACTAAGTGTTTGACATCCAATAGCCGATGATTAATTAATCAGTGTGATCCAGTGGTGGCATTAAACAAAACAAACTTTAACAGACAAAGTAGGATCATTGTTTGTTGTTTACACTTATTTACATGGTCTTAGCCAATTAAGGTTCAAGCATGCTGTCCTGGGCACACAACTCAGCTATCTGGGCTGGTTGTGTAGGACAGGGGGTTAGTGAAAGAGAAATCAGTGTAGTGGCTTTATACCTATCCATTGAGACATTAAACCTGCTCTGGTTGGGAGCCCAGTACCTACCAGCCTTATGTCCAGTGGCTTAACCACTACACCCCGAGGCTGATATAGGACCATTGGTCTATCCAGGATTTTATGTGTAGGGGCCAACCACACTGTCTATAAGTCATTTTATGGTGCAACAGAAAAATATAAAAGTATCATCCTGGCAATCCTATAGATAAAGCATGTGACAGTAATTCATGTGCAGAGATATGAACTTGAAAACACCAACAGTTTTGTTCAGATTTGAAAATGTTTGCATCTCCAAATTACATGAAATGCCTACAGGTATGTTAAAAAGATTTTCTTTTCCCACTGTATCTTTCTTATCTTGCTTAACTCCTAGTACTGGTAGAAGCTGAAGTGTTTTTTGTTTTTTTCTTCATTCAGGTATGTTGTCATATTTCATTCATCCAGCAATTTCTTTCTTTCTTTCTTTCTTTTTTCTCTATTCTATCCATATTTGCAGTGTCAACTTGGTTTCATTTTCATTGAGGTCAAAACACTATTTATTGTTTAATGTTTATTTTAACATATTTATTGCAGCATCCCCGAGTAAATGACATTACTGATCGAGATGCTGCAGTAGAACAGTGGATCTTTAGTATCAGTGGTGAGGGTAGTGATTTGTTTGACATAGATCCCAAGACTGGAGTCATCACTCAGAAAATGGCTGGATCTTTGGATAGTGAGATGATAGACCTCTACAACTTTACGGTATGTACATTATTAACAGGGCTTCTAGATTATGGTAGCCCCATTCCCATGGCTAGTGATATTCAGTGTTGGGCTAGTAAACAACTACTGTCGCCCGATGGCTATTGACATTTTTTGCTCAAATGTTGCAGTAACTCACACCCCCACCCCCAATGTTAGTGCTTTTAAACTATATCTCTCTTTTTAGATAATATATCCAATACTAAAATTGTATTAACTTAAAGTAAAGTAGGGCCAGTGAATTTTTAATCGTGGCTAGTAAATTTTTAAATCACTGATCCCATGGCTAGTGGATTATATAAAAATTCTAGAAGCCCTAACATTAATGTCCAAACAAAGTCAAATATCAAATATCATATAAGATATGAATGAATATTTATATTAACAGTGTTTCTCACAACAAACTAACTGAACATCATTTTGTAAGGAGGTACTGTAACATAATGTAAAATAAGACCATCAAATCCCATTTTGTTGTGATATTTAATTTGCTGCAGTTTAAACTCAATAAGCTGTATATTTTGTTGAGATATTTAATTTGCTGCAGTTTAAACTCAATTAGCTGTACATTTTGTTGAGATATTTAATTTGCTGCAGTTTAAACTCAATTAGCTGTACATTTTGTTGAGATATTTAATTTGCTGCAGTTTAAACTCAATTAGCTGTACATTTTGTTGAGATATTTAATTTGCTGCAGTTTAAACTCAATTAGCTGTACATTTTGTTGAGATATTTAATATGCTGCAGTTTAAACTCAATTAGCTGTATATTTTGTTCAGATATTTAATTTACTGCAGTTTAAACTCAATTAGCTGTACATTTTGTTGAGATATTTAATTTGCTGCAGTTTAAACTCAATTAGCTGTACATTTGCAAGGACCCTAGCACACATTCTGGCAGAAAAGAATCATTGTTGCCAATCTGGAATATGTGGCTGCTATTCCTCTTTTTAACTGATATGATTTTAAGCTTTTTGGTCTCTGATGGCAAACAAAAATATTGTCAAACTCTCAGGGAATGTTTTGAAGTGTATGTATTTTACCATTGCACATGAACATACATGTAAGTGTTTTCTATTGTCTTCACAGTATTGTTGTAACAGCTACATTCTCATTCTTCAGTGGATTATGGTAATTAAAGATGAGATTCTGAAAACATGGACTCATTAAAAAACACATGCCGTAATCATTGTGTTTCAGATCATGGTGTCAGATGGACAGTTGACTGGAGATGCTGTGTTACAAATACGTGTTGAAGACATCAATGACAACAGCCCTGTGTTTGATATGGCCACCTTAGAGGTGGATGTTGACCCAGCAGTGACACCTGGCTCTGTCGTCCTTCGTGTAAATGCCAGTGATGCGGATCTGTTAGAGCGGAATCATGAATTACACTACTACCTTGTTGAAGGTGGTCTTGACAAGTTTGCCATTGATGAATCTTCAGGTTAATGGCTAGTTTTGAATTGTCTAATGCAATAAACTGTCATGTCTAGGGATGAGACAATGTGTTTTTTAAATTTTCAATTCGATTTTTAATATTTGTTCCACAGTTGATTTATCACAATACTTTTCTCAAGTACTCGAGCAATCACATATACATTTTAATAAAGTATTTTAAGAGCAACACTTGTGAAATAATTGTCAATAAATATATCATAAAAAGAGAAACTAAAGGATAAAACTATGTCTTGAATAAAAAAAGAAAAATATCATTTTAACTATTTTACCACACTATAATAATGTAATGGGTTTGGGGAAAACCCATGCAAACATGTCACATGCATCAGAATCATCTATTGAGGACTGTGATAGGCTGAAATGCAAGCTACATAAACGCTAATGTACCTGTTAAAACAATTTAATACTATGATATAAAAATTGAAAAACAATGCATCAAACTGTGAGCCTAAGACTACAAATTTAATATATATACTATTTTCATCTCTAATTGCAGGTGTCATAACAGTTGCCAAGCCACTACTCGAAGAACCACTAAAGCCAGTGTATTATTTAAAAATTCAAGTATCCGACTATGGCAGTCCACGACTATCAAATGTCACACACATTGTCGTAAACGTTCCCATAAACTTCAAGCCAGAGCTGAAAGAAAGTTACAGATTTGAAATAGCTGAGGACACACCTGGTGGAGTGGAATTTGGAGAGATTAATGCAACAGATCAGAATGTGAAAGATCAGCTCAAATATTACATAGATGAATCATCAAGTAAGTACACTGATTTAGATATTCAAGATAACTATAGTTTCTCATGTATAATAATTTTTAAAATACCACACACTAGATTAAAAGTGGCTTTACTGAAATACGAGATAATCATGGCAATATTGTACAATATAGTAAGAAGTGTTTCACTGTAAATCTAGAAGTAGAAGATAACAAAGTAAGAGAGTGTAAAATGTTGGTAAGGTTAGGATTTCCAAGGGAAAAGGAAGGAAGGAAATATTTTATTTAACGATGCACTCAACACATTTTATTTACAGACATATGGTTAAGGACCACACAGATATTGAGGGAGGAAATCCACTGTCGCCACTTCATGGGCTACTCTTTTTGATTAGCAGCAAGGGATCTTTTATATGCACCATCCCATAGACAGGATAGCACATACCACAGCCTTTGATGTGCCAGTCGTGGTGCACTGGCTGGAGCGAGAAATTTCAAGGGGGATTGCTGGAGGCAAATTATGTTTTTTTTACTTGGAAACCATTTCTCGATCACTGTTAAGTCACACATGCTTATAATATGTTCTTAAGAATATGCCTATTATAGTATATATGTTCTTACATTGCACTTACAGGCAGCAAGCTGCCATTCATCATAGACCGAAACACTGGCATGTTACAAACTTCAGGTCCACTGGATCGTGAGACTCGAGATCAATACAAGTTTACAATCTTTGTCACAAATAGTGCAGCGTACACATCTTCAGCTCAAGTAACTGTCACCATCGGAGATGTCAATGACAATCCACCCATGTTAACATCGTCAGTATACACAGCTCACATCACAGAAGATCATTCAAATCCAGGGGAAGCAAGAACGCTATTTTTTGTGAGCATTTGGTTCTATAATTGGGTTTTATTGCAGTCTTTAAATGACATGAGTAAAATCAAGGCCAGCTGAAGATCACTCTCCTGAAATGGTGCTAAGCAAGCAATCACATGCAGGTTCAAATAAAATTTATTAAATCGATCTGCTCTTGTCCTAAAACATTCTAGGCTAGTGTGGAATGGTCACGAGTGATTACTGGCTTTTCTTGGTGAAGACTGTTATTATCATTTGGGCTTTTTTATCTTCTAGTGTTAGGATTACACTTTGCAGTGTTTGGAAATTTCTGATTTAACACACCAATCTGACTATCTGTACCTTCAGCAGGGTCATATTTTAGCCAAGCAGTTGATTTTTTCTGAAGATTTCCTTTACATGATGAGATCATTTCTATTACTGTTCAGACTCGGTTCATTCTCCCTAAACTTAATTGTATTTCTGTTAAAGCAAAACATTCATCCATATTTCTAGCTAAGATATATACAAGTACTAAATTTTTTATTTTTTTACTTAACTCAGCTCTGTCTATTTAATGAAACCATTTTTTTTTAAATTTCAGATGCCTGCAATATCAGCATCAGACCTTGACTTACATACCAAGATTTCCTATAGTCTGGCTGGTGAAGGAAGCAACTTCTTTAACATTGATACTTCATCGGGAGAAATAACACAGACAGTTCCTGGCAATCTGGACAGTGAAGCATACACAAACTTTTATCTAAATGTATGTGTAATTCATTTTGGTCAACAATAACTAATGTTCTCAAATGTCATACAGACATTATCATTTGTTATTGCTATATGTTCATGAAGAATGTTTTTAAAGAGTTTTATTTCATTTTGGCAAAGAGAGTAGTTAAATATAATGTGCATTTCATGCACAATTGTATGTATGAAATTAAAAAGTATGAAATGTACATCATAAACTTCCTTTAGTTTTTTGTGGAAGTATTACAAAATGTAATAGAAGAGCCATATATAAAATATTTAGCTGTTCTCAACAACTATTTTATACTGTTTTGCAATTCAGCATAATTATCTTGTACTTTACATTATTTAATACAACAATTCCTTTGTATTAGTTAACGGCGACCGATGGAAACTTGACAACCTCTGCTAGATTGGAAATCTTTGTTGACGATGTGAATGACAATGCACCAGTATTCTTGGAACAGTATAACTTTGAAGTGAATTCTTCGGCATCCATTGGCTATCCAGTTGGCAGAGTGTCAGCAAATGACTTGGATGTATCGGATAGAAATGGAAGAGTTACATATTACTTAATCCAAGGAGGTCTCGACAGGTTTTCTCTTAATTCACAAACGGGTAATGAAAATGAAATATGAGGTTTTTATTATTATAGTATTTGGGTTTTTATTCTCTTTAAAGGCATACTGACACTGATTTAAGGACCTTATTTCTCTAAAAATGGATAATAAATAAAAATTACATTAATTGTTGAAAACCAAATCTAGCTATCGCATCACCTTAACGGAACCATGGTGGAGTGAAATCCATGTCATGCCTCTCGACAATTTTAGTTTTTGAATTATGGACCATTGCAATAATTCAATTATTTTTACAAAATGTCATTAATAAATGGAGTATGGTGCTTATGAAGATGGTTGAATAAAGTACATTTAGGGACAAATCAAATTATTTTTGTTCAGGTAATACTCTGTGACAATATGCCTTTAATCTGTATGCCTTTGAAACTGCAATCTGAGTTGGCAGATGTAAATTGTGTAAAACTTGTATATATAATCATTTGTTGCATTTCATGTCATATTTTATGTAATAGTTCAAGATACACCAATGTAACAATTATATTTGCAATAATAAAAATTGTTGCATATATTTAACTAATACTGTTATAGAGATTGTATTTGCAAATAAATTCATGTGTTTCAGTATTTGATATAAAGAATATTAGAAAACGAAACATAAAGATTAAATTAAAATTAACTTGAAATTGCAATATAAATAATGTGATTATTTTTTTTATTTTTTTTTTAAGGAGGATGGGGGCTGACAAAACCTAGTAGTTTATGTTTTGGTGCTAGAATTTTTTTTTAAACTTGACACATTAGTTTCAGCATATCCATTATTTTATAATTATGAAAATTGTTATCTATTTTTACTACAAAGAATATTGTTATTTGATGGACAACGTAAGTAAAATTTAGTTATTTTGACTACATAAAATGCATGTGTACAGGGGATTTTAACTTTTTTTGTTGTTTGTTTTGTTTTACATATAGGAGACATATCAGTAAGCGAATCTCTAAACAGTCCTCCATATATTAGTAACTACCAGCTACACATCAAGGCCATGGATTCTGGACATCCTCAACACACGGATGAGACTACAGTAAATATTGTCGTCCCTCTGAATAAGAAACCTTATGTATCCATGGAAACAGTGTTAACTGTTAAGGAGAATGAGACTATTGGAACTGAGATTGGAATTGTCACAGTTTCAGACCCAGATGGGAATACAACTGCAGGATTGTCTTTCGTCATTGAAGGCAACAATGGCAAGTATTATGATTGGTAGTTGGGATATGTATCAGATTCTGATAGATAGATAGATTGATTGATTTGCCAGGACAGCACAATACAGATATATATATATATATATATATATATATATATATATATATATATATATATATATATGTGCTGTTGTACATTATACATCCGGCAAGGGGAGATAATTCTGCAGCATAGGTTATGACTCGGGATTGTATAGCATTGTTGTTGTGCTAGTACTAGCTAAGTATAAATAATAATGAAAATTAGAAACAAATGTTCCAATTCACTAGTCAGAACCGAGGGCTAGTAGATTTGTCGAACCCTCATTGTAGCATAAATACAGTAACATACTTGGAGGATATTAAACAAGCTTCCTTTTCGTATCATGTTTATGTCCCGATTGAAATAATTTTCAGTTGTCACAAGCTTTAGCGAGTGACAATGAAAATTATTTTACGAGGGGCATAAACATGATAAGAAATGGTAGTGAGTTTAATATCCTATTTATTACCCATAATCGATCTTAATTTATATCACTCAACTCGTTTGGTTGACGTTCCTGTAATGTTGTAGTGCACCAGTTGATGACGTCATGAGATGTTACATCCCACTTGGTGTTCTAGTGGGACCTATCACTTTGATATGTATCAAGATATTTGTAACCATATGGGTAATAAAGCTGTTAAGTAAACAGACCAATTTTTTTATACCAGTTTTATTTTGTAATGTGCATTTATATGTACTCACTAATCCAAGGGATTGTGAATGACTCATATTTTATTTACATGTATTTATCATTTCAGTGGAACAGGACGTAGCCCAGTGGTATAGCGCTCACCTGATGCTCAGTGTTTGATCGATACCTGTTGGTGGGTCCATTGGGCTATTTCATGTTCCAGCCAGTACACCACAACTGGTATACTAAAGGCCATGCTTTGTGCTGTCTTGTCTGTGGGATGGTGCATAAGACTATATGTCAAAATTACCAATTGTTTGACATCCAGTGGCTGATGATTAATAAATCAATATGCTCTAGTGGTGTTAAACAAAACAAACTTTAACTTTTTAACTTTATTATTTCAGTGCCTTTTGAAATTGATCCTGCCACTGGTTCTCTCAGAGTTTCCTCCCTTCTAGACAGTGAAAATGTAACACAGTACAGGTTTCCTATTGTGATTTATGATGAGGGTGTACCACGGCACACTGTCACCACCATGACAACCATACATGTGGAAAATGTCAATGATCGAAGTCCGCGATTTTCAGCACTCAGCTACACAGCAACTTTAAATGAAAACCTTTCAGACAATGATGCAATGAACCCAGTAAAAATTGTAAGCAAATTATAGAATACTGTTGAACTTTTACATTCATGTTAACCATCAGTTTTTTTTTTACATATACTCAATATCTGGGAATTGACACCCAGTAGCCAGTATGTTTTTTATGCTAGGGTGTTAATGAAAATTTTTAGGGGGCTTTCCCCCCCCCCCCCCCCTTCTCAACCATTGGGGGTGTAGCGATACAATAGGGTGACAAAATAATATGTATCCAGGGCTTCTAGAATTTTCTAAAAATCCACTAGCCATGGGATTGGTGATTTTCAGAATTCACTAGTTAAAAATCTACTAGCCCTAATGTACAGTACAGTATATTTGTACCAAAAATACTACAAAGTAAAACAACCCAAAGCACTTTATAATCACTATTAATAATAGTATTAATAATTATTAACATGTAATTTGTAATATGTTTATTTATAAGTGCAAATACTATTAATTATTCCAAATAAATTAATATATTTCATTTAGTGTATAATCGATATATGCACCTACTATAGGGTGTATACTACCAAATCAAATCCCATAGATGACAATAGTAACATATGTGGCTAAAACTCCTACCTGCAACGTATCAACCGACATAAACACCATGGATATAAATACTACCACCCCTTACACTTAAAGTGAATCAGAAAAAAATGGGGGTCAAGTTGCTCATTTCTGAGATAACGGGTAGCGTCTATGACTACCCTAGTTTCGCACAAAATTCGAGTACTTTTTTTTACAGGTACCCCATACATGTTTCAAGCACAAGGCTACTTGACACATTGGTACTAGATGAAATAAAATTGCACATTTTTTTTTACCCAAATGAAACTATTATTTTTTACAACCAACACACTCACATTTATAACCAATCACAGGACTTGTGGTGTTCACTTCTCTATCAAAAGTTCGGTGCACCTCGAACTTTGACCCAGCCGGAAGTTATTTGGTTTAGTACTACCTATACTGATAACATACATTTTTCAAAAAGTGTCCAGCTATGTGTCTTTATGACAACCAGGATCTGGTGTATTCTGACATAAACTGACAACCTCACTGAAACTGTTGTTTCTACAGTGCAACCTAATATAATGTACACCTCAAAAAGCATATATATTGCATATATTTTTGTACAAATGCAATATGTCATATTAAACAACAAAATGTTTTAAAATAAAACTCCTGAAGATATTTACTTTCAGTTGGGTGTGTGTACCCAGTTATATATGTAGAGACAACAAAGATAGTCAGAGTACCTCTACCCCTTTAAAGAGTTCCATTAAAACACATGCACTTGATTGACCCCTAGATTATTAAGACCTTAACAGGCACATGAAAGAAATATCAGTATTAAAAAAATACACTGTCTAAGGAAGGAAACACAAACGTGACTGTACCTGTATGAAGTAATGACTTAATGTCCTGAACATTAGTGTTGGGAGGAAATCCTGTATGCTGGGTGTGGGTGTCTTCAAGTTACCAGGTGTGGGAATTTCAAATCCATCGGCCATGCTGATTTTCATAATGAACCATCAAAACTATTGGCAGCCACCAATATTCCTGACTATATTTTATTTATAGCCTACTGTAGTTGGAGGTTTTAATAGTTGTGATATCTGGAATAATCATGCAGCTTTAACACATTTATTTTTGATTAATTACTGAAAAAAACTATTTTTAAATGACAAAATTACCCGAACATCTATTTTCTTGCATTATTTTCTAATCCAGATGAATACAATATGTACATTAGATGTATTCCTACAATCTGTAATCCAGCATTTTATTTAGCTAGTAACATTAGGTAATACAGCTTTAACAATAAAATAAATTATCAACTTAATCCAAGGCAGATAATCAAATCTGAAAAAATTGGTTCTGAATCTAGTATAAACTCAAAATGCTTTTCATGAGAGCTAACTAAGTGATTATTAAGAAAAAAAAAAGATCTGGAGATCTAAGTATATGTTTAACAACCTTATTGTTATGTACAAATAAGAACAGAAGGCACAATAGTGACAACAAATTTAATTATGTTTTTGGTAAAGTTTTTCTTCAAATTTACTTAAAATTTTGCATAAAACTACATATTTGTCTAAAATATAACTTAGCACCCTATAAATATGTCAAAATGACAATAAAAATCAACTTCTTTACAAATTTGAGTTTTCAGAATTTCATACATAAAAAATTAACAATGTTAATGAAAACTAAAGACATTAACCCGATATTGGCACATGCTATTTTTAATATAAAAATAAATTGCTATTAAAATCTTAGTTCAGGTTGCCTATATATAATACCATATTTAAGAGCAGTTGTATATGGCAAGTCAAATACCATGTAAAAAGAAATTATTGAAATCTTTACAGTATGAATTATAGGCCAAAACCAACTTTTCTTCAGTGCTAACTTTGATTCAAACTCCATTCAGAGCCATGTACAGAGATTATTGTCACGGTCAAGGTCATTGTGAACTTGCATGATCGAGTGATGGCTAATTAATCAACCAGTATAGTTTAATTAAATAAAATGACAAAATCATAATATTTTTTATTATGCACTGAATATGTGCTAAAAGGTGTATACTACCAAATCAAATCCCATAGACGACAATAGTATCAACCGACATAAACGCTACGGATATAAATACTACCACCCCTTACACTTAAAGTGAATCAGAAAAAAATGGGGGTCAAGCTGCTCGTTTCTGAGATAACGGGTAGCGTCTATGACTACCCTAGTTTTGCACAAAATTCGAGTACTTTTTTTTACAGGTACCCCATACATGTTTCAAGCACAAGGCTACTTGACACATTGGTACTAGATGAAATAAAATTGCACATTTTTTTTTACCAAGATGAAACTATTATTTTTTACAACCAACACACTCACATTTGTAACCAATCACAGGACTTGTGGTGTTCACTTCTCTATCAAAAGTTCGGTGCACCTCGAACTTTGACCCAGCCGGAAGTTATTTGGTTTAGTACTACCTATAGTACCATTTGAAAAAAAAGTACCTTTAAAAAAAAAAACCTGTTACATTTTGCAAAACTGGAGGTTGCTAACATACACATTATTTAATGCCAAGTGCTATCCTATTTTGCAAGTAAATAAAATATATAGAGGTTATTACCAGAGTGTTTTTCGGTATCGTCAGTATCATATATTAGGAATAAAAATTGTATTATGCGAGCCTCTGGCGAGCATAATACATTATTTTTATTCCTAATATATGATATTGACGATACCGAAATACACGAGGGTAATAATCTCTTTATCATATGGGCTCAAGCTTAATATAACGTGTTTTTGTAAACTGTACAGGCAACTTTAATTCCAGTCTGCCATTACTAGATATTCAAATGACGTAAGAATGTGGCGCGGTGTATTTTTAAATGGAAATGACATCAAACTCGAATGACATCATTTTGGATGTCCTTATATTAAAACAAACTAGGGCTTAACGTTTTTTGTTTTCTGAATGCTGGACTGCTTTCAGTGTCAAATTGCCATTGAAATGTTTTTATTCGATGACTATGAATGCATACGTCAATTATGGAGTGTCACACAAGTACGTTTGCTTAAATGTCAATAAACCTAGTGCTGTGACCTCGACTAATTTACATCTAATTTGCAAAGTTATCAAATTCTTAAAGTATGTGATCTGAAAAATATCACATACTTTGATTGCACTGAAAATGTAAGATATTATATGATATAAGTAGGTATAAATAAAAGTAGGTATCACATGCTTTTTATATGTACTGCTCCAGAAGTGGGTGGTATTTAGCTCAGTCATTTGAGCATTCGCCTGAGATACTTGCATCGCAGGATCGAACCGACTTAGTGGATCCGTTCAACTGAATGGGTTTTTTCTTATTCCAACTAGTGCACCACAATTGGTCAAAGGTGGTGGTATGTGCTTTCCTGTCTTTGCCAAAGTGCATATAAAAGAGGAAAAATGTAGTGGGTTTCCTCTGTTGACTACGAGTCAGAATTGCCAAATGTTTGACATCCAATTAGGAGATAACCATATGGAGTTTTTAGATTTGCAGGTGTTATTGTGTATTTGATCCCAAAAATGAAACATTTGCGGGCATCAAATAGACAATAACACCCGCAAATCTAAAAACTCCATATGGTTATGTCCATTGTAAACTGAATCGTTTTTCTACTGAACTAACTGTATATTTGGTATTTCTTGAAAAAAATACTTGGCTACAATCTAACTGTAGACCCTTTAATCGTCAACTTTGCCTTTTCCAATTGCCGTAACATCATTACAACATGACGTCATTAGCTTTCGGGGTGTTATTGTCTATTTGATCCCGGAAAAAGAATGTAATTAACCAGTCACAATACAGAACACACTCGCAGTCAGTTTACAATATCCAATAATAAAGTTATCAATGTGCTCTTGTGGTGCCGTTAAACAAAACAAACTTTAACTTTGCCCCAGAAGACCGATACATTGTTTAGATCATTACAAAATGTTAACTTTGTCAGCAATGAAAACTAATTTTGTGTACTTGATGGTGACTGTTTGCATTAATGATAAAATTATTAAATTTACATAGTAATGTGTCTTATATACAGGTACCACAGACTGGTGTACTTGACTGGTGACTGTTTGCATTAATGATAAAATGATTAAATTTACATAGTAATATGTCTTATATACAGGTACCACAGACTGGTGTACTTGATGGTGACTGTTTGCATTAATGATAAAATGATTAAATTTACATAGTAATATGTTTTATATACAGGTACCACAGATTGATGTACTTGACTGGTGACTGTTTGCATTAATGATAAAATGATTAAATTTACATAGTAATATGTCTTATATACAGGTACCACAGATTGGTGTACTTGATGGTGACTGTTTGCATTAATGATAAAATTATTAAATTTACATAGTAATATGTCTTATATACAGGTACCACAGATTTATGCAAAAGATGAAGACATCATTCCGACACCAATTGTCTACAGTCTTAAAGGCAATCATAGTGACCACTTTGTCATAAATGTGTCAACAGGGGAGATAACTGTAGCTGCAGGAACATCTATAGATCGTGAATATATCAGTGAATATGATCTACAGGTCAGATATTATATGCTACTGATTATTTACTTCTAAACATACTTTGTTTTTCTGAATTCTTGTTCTCATATAATTTTAGCTGTATTTACTGTATATTGTAATATAAAGAGAATACGTTAGCAGAATTTTAAGTAAATACATTTTTAAAAATGGAGTATATAGTTCCTACAGTTTGGACCTAAAAGTGACACATTATTGTGTAAAATCAGTAAATGTTTAACTGATGAAGAAGCATTGATGTTCAATACAAGGTTAGGTTTAAAACTAGCTCAATATTTCATTATGATTTGGCTGAAGATTGATCAAATTTACAGTTTTCACAAACTTAGTTTAGTGTACCAAACTGAACATGTTTTAATTTTTAATAGATGTTTGCTTCAAAGTTACAGTTTTTCCCTTAGTTTAGTGTACCAAAGTGAAACCATTTTTAACAGATATTAGCATCAAATTTACAAACAATTTTCTGTAACTTGGTTTAGCTAGTGTACCAAACTGAACATGTTTTAATATTTAGTAACATACACATGTATATTGGCATCAAATTTACAAACAGTTTTTTCCCTAATTTAATTTAGTATACCAAACTGAACAATTTTAATTTTTAACAGATATTGGCATCAAATTTACAAACAGTTTTCCCCCTAACTTAGTTTAAATAGTATACCAAACTGAACAAGTTTTAATTTTTAACAGATATTGGCATTAAATTTAATAATTTTTTTTTTTTCCTAAGTTGGTTTAGTGTACCAAACTTAACGTGTTTTAATTTTTAACAGACATTGGCATCGAATTTACAAACAGTTTTCCCCAACTTAGTTTAGTGTACCACACTGAACATGCATGTTTTAATTTTTAACCGATATTGGCATCAAATTTACAAACAATTTTCTTTAACTTGGTTTAGTGTACCAAACTGAACTTTTTTAATTATTAACAGATATTGGCATCAAATTTACAAACAGTTTTTTCCCTAACCTTGTTTAGTATACCAAATTGAACAAAGTTCAGTTTTTAACAGATATTGGCATCAAATTTACAAACAGTATTCTTTAACTGGTTTGGTGTATGAAATTGAATATGTTTTAATTTTTAACAGATATTTGCAACTGATGATGATGGGTTAGGACTTCAGAGTGAAAGTTCTCTACAGATTTTTGTTCAGGATGTTAATGACAATTCTCCCGTGATGGATCAAGATATGAGTTTTGAGATTCATCCAAGTGCAGCCATTGGTGATAAAGTTGGCAAAATTGTAGCAAATGATTCAGATGATTCTGCTCAAAACAACAGAGTAACCTTCTTGCTGTTAGATGGAGGATATGGAAAATTCTTTCTTGATTATGACACAGGTGCCATTTATTTTGTTAATTTCTTATATATGTTTGTGAATTATGATGGGTGTACAAAAGCATTTGCTTTACTAGTAGTCATTTTGTCTCTAAAGGTTTTACTTGTAAATAGATTTAACTGATTGTGAGCATATTTTGACCTTTACAAAAGAAAAGAAAAATGTTCCTGTGTGCTCTCTATGTCTATGATCATAATATTTGTAATAGTTTGGGTTATTCTTCAAATGGTGGTAACATAAATTATTCATTTCAGGAAATCTATTTTATCCACTGTCCAAGGGGTGAGGTTGAGGTAGAATATGTTTCACGAAAAGACAAAAGACTTAGAGCCGAATTTACAAAGCCTGTTTATGCATGTAACTACATATATAAACTATGCTTAAAAACCTGCGTTTAAGAAAAAAGAGGCTTCGTAAATTTAGCCCTTATAGTTTTGGGCATTTATTTTCTTCTACAGGTGTCATTTACGTAGCTGGCAGTCTCGTGAATGAACCATATCTTGAAAATTACACTCTCACAGTCAGAGCCAAAGATTCGGGCATTCCTTCTCTTTCGTCTGATGCTAATATCGCCATCACTGTTCCCATAAACAAGCCTCCTGTAGTGACACCGCAGTTTACTTTCAAAGTGGAAGAAAACAGGGATATTGGTACAATCATTGGTGATGTCAGCGTGCAAGATTCTGACAATGACACTTCAATTTCTGATGTTTCATACTCCTTGGAAGGACATCAAGGTTAGATACTTTAAGTTTGATCAGTAGTATTTGATTACAATATTGAATGGAAAAAGTTTGTTTAACATTTGTTTTGTCTAACAAAACCACTAGAGCACATTGATTTATTAATCATTGGTTATTGGATGTCAAACATTTGATAATTTTAAAATATAGTCTTAGAGAGGAAACCTGCTACATTTTTCCATTAGTAGCAAGGGATATTTTATATGCACCATCCCACGGACAGGATAACACATACCATTGCCTTTGAAATATTGAATGAAGCATTTATATATACCTATGTCGGATCAGAGCATTCCAAGCACAAATAAGTGGGGTGGCAATACAAAAAGAATCAGACTAAACTTATAGATAATCTTCTCCAAGTAGACAAAAGGACACTATAAACTAAAAAAGGACACTTTATTTTCCGGTGGTTTGGGGAGCAACTGTCTCTTTGCCATCCCCACCCCTTTACTAGATCAGACCCCGGGGACATGGCTATCAAATTATGTACCCTTAGGTGGAAAAGCCCTATCCCAAATTTCTGCTGCATACAGTAATGAAAAAAGATAAATAATTAAACAGGTAACCTTTCATCAGTAGGTGAACCATTTCCATCAACCCGGTTGTTTGCATGTTTCCTTTTGAGTGAACAGAGCTTCACTGCATTTTATATATTCATATGGTAATATTGTTCAGTTTATTGCTAAGGTATACCCGAGGTATTGAAGGGCAAAAATAATTATTCTTTCACAATGTGACAAAAATCTTTTAATGTTATATAAATGCCGAAAACTAAAAACAGTGGGTTTTGGGGTGAGGTTTTTAAAAAAATAAAATAATCACTGTCAGTATGTAAATTATAATGTTTATTTTAATTTGTTTTTCAGGCCTGTTTAAAATTGACCCCAGTACTGGCATAATTTCAACACTGTCGGAGATTGATGCTGAACAGATCAGTGGGATAGAGATGAGGGTTGTTGTGCTTGACACAGGTTTGCCCACCTACAGACGAACATCTCAAGTTAATGTCAGCATTGTGGGAATCAATGACAACACACCAGAGTTTTCATCTCCATCCGGCTACACTGCCGACATATCAGAGGATGTAGCAATGAAACCAGGCAACGTGTCACTGCAACTGGTTAGTAACACTTGAAAATAATTACTGAGAAACATTTGGTTAAATATACATGCTAGTCTTGAATTAGTAAACTGGTCTGGGAAGTGGCAGTCCTCTTTTTGACAGTTCAGGAGAAATGAAATCTCCAGTAAAGGATCTCCTAGGGAGTGGCTGTCCTATACACAAGGCACTAGATTGTGATTTATGGAATCAACCACTATTTTTGTCAAATACCCATTTGACTCTGCACTGTACAGAGATACGACCTTGATCAGTACTGGATGACCCCACCTATATGTAGCTAGGGTGTGTTTTAACAGCTCAATGTTAAAGTTTGTTTTGTTTAACGACACCACTAGAGCACATTGATTTATTAATCATGAGCTATTGGATGTCAAACATATGGTCATTTTTGACAGTCATAGAGAGGAAACCCACTACATTTTTCCATTAGTAACAAGGGATCTTTTATATGCACCATCCCACAGACAGGATAGGGCATACCACGGCCTTTGATATACCAGTCGTGTTCCACCGACGGGGATCGATCCCAAATCGACCGCACATCAAGTGAGCGCTTTACCACTGGGCTACGTGCTGCCCAAACAGCTCAATGAGTAGATGGGAGACCACTACACCAACTGACCAACTTCTCTCTTACCAGCTACTTACCACTAACCATCAACTCCTGTTATGGACTGACAGCCTAGATAGCTGAAGATGTGTGCCCAGGGCAGCATGCTTAAACCTTAAATCAGATATAAGCATGAAAATCGAGTTAAAATATAATGAAACTAAAATTAATTTTCTTTCTCTTTCTAAAATTGTATGCAGTGTTTCATCTTCTAGTCTATTGAAAAACACCTGAAAAAAGTATATAGTTAAGATTATAACATCATTTATGTCATTATAACAAGTGTCACATCAATAGCTGGGAAACTGGGAAACTCTTTTTACGTGCCCCTATCCACAAGGGTTCAGGCACGCCCACCCCGGATTCAGCCTCTGACTACGCCAGTGACCGACTCCGGGGCGGGAGGGTCAATAGCTGATATGAGTGGAGAATTACAGTTAATCACTACAAAAACCTAAAATAGTATTTGAAAAAACTTGGCTTTAACTAATAATACGGATATTTCTTAAGTTCGAAATGCTAGTATTTCAGTAATATTCTGAATTGTTTCAGCAACCATCATTCAGTGTGAATGACAAAGATGGTGGTGAAGTAACCTACACCATGGAGGGTGATGACCTTGTCCTTTTTATGATTGACCGTTTGACCGGACAGATTGTTCTAGTTCGACCTGATGAGATTGATGCTGATGTAAAGGCTGTGTATTATTTACAGGTGAGAGTTATTCTCTTCAGGAATGTGATATATAGAGAATACTACATGAGTGCCCATTAGATACCATTTATCTTACAACGAATTGTTTTAAAACGTATCTAACGACCAAAAGCAAGTTGGATGCATTTTTTAAAAATGAGTTGTAAGATAAATGGTATCTAACTGACACAAATGTAGTGTTCTATTTTTTACATATCGTGAAGAAAAAAACCTTTTCTAGCTAAAACCAATTTACGGCCCTAATTGTATTGTACATTACAGAGTGATCAATTTGACTGTGCTTTTTTTTCATTGAATGGTATGGCATTATACTAGAAGCAGCCAGTCGTACGTCTTTAAATTGTAATTGCACGTATATGTGTTAACAAGTATGTGTTATCAAAAATAACAAACAATGTTCTCACCAACAGGTGTGTTAAAATAATTGTTTACTTACTAGCCACATATGGCCTATTCCAGAATTAATTGCATAGAATGGTGACAGGGGACAACATAATGATGAATCCCCTACCAGTCCAACTGGAGAGTACTATTATAGGTTTCATCTTCATCCTTCTCTGTCTCTGTCTGTCTGTCTGTCCCACATATAGTTTTCTGGATGGTTTTTTCACAAAGCCTTGAGATATTGTATAGCTTTATCGTGTACTGTTACAAGTTTGACTTTTATCGTGATTTGGGGCAGGATGTAGCCAAGTAGTAAAATGCTCGCTCGATGCGCGGTCGGTCTGGGATCGATCTCCATCGGTGGGCCCATTGGGCTATTTCTCACTCCAGCCAGTGCACCACCACTGGTATATCACAGGTATGTACTACCCTGTCTGTGGGATGGTGCATATAAAAGATCCCTTGCTACTAATTGAAAAGAGTAGCCCATGAAGTGGCGACAGTGGGTTTCCTCTCTCAATATCTATTTGGTCCTTAACCATATATCTGATGCCATATGACCATAAACAAAATGTGTTGAGTACGTCGTTAAATAAAACATTTCTTTCTTTCTTTTTTTATCGTGATTTACCCAGTTTTGACAGAGTTATGGCCCTTGAATTTAGGAGATATGAACATTTGTTGGTCCCAGTAGGGGACATGTATTGCTTTAGGAGCACCCTCAGAATGCTTGTTATTTTAGGCCTGCTGGGTCTGCTTCTTCTATGCAATGTTCATTTAAATAAAAATTTATTTTCATGGTGGTTGGTATATATATTTAAAAAATTGTTTCCAGCCTATACTATCCATGTGATTAGTTCTATCATAACCCTAAGACTAGTAAGACTTTAATTAAGTGTGCTTATTGGGCTATTTCTCATCACAGCCAGTGCACCACAACTGGTATATCAAAGGTTGTGGTATGTGCTATCCTGTCTGTGGGTGCATATAAAAGATCCCTTGCCACTAATGGAAAAATGTAGCAGGTTTCCTCTTTATGACTGTATCAAAATGACCATATGTTTGACATTCAATAGCCGATGATTAATAAATCAATGTGTGCTCTAGTGGTGTCATTAAATAAAACAAACTTATTAATTAAGTGTGGTTTAGTTTTGAGCTTTTAGAAAATCATTTCAGCTGTTATTTTAAACAGGTATCACACAAAAATAAATCAAATGTTTCACATTAAATTAAATTTGTGTTTTTATGTATTTTTGGTGTATTTTTTTAAATATCAGATTGTAGCAACAGATGAAGGTGGATTATCAACCAGAGCTAATGTCACTGTTTTGGTTGGAGATATAAATGACAACAGTCCTCAGTTTGAGAAGAACTTCACATTTGCTGCTGCAGCCGATGCAAAGAAAGGCACAGTTCTGGGGAATGTTTCGGCAGTTGATGAGGATGTCAGTGTACTAAACAGTCAAATACGGTATACACTAAAAACCGGAGGCTTTGACAAATTCACTGTTGATCCTATGTCAGGTACAGTTACTATATGGTTTGATTCTATTTCTCATGGAGTTTATTTAATATAAACATGGTGATTATCAGATTTCTTCACTTAATTGTAGCTAGTGTTTGGTTTCATTAACTGCTTCATAAAAACAGACTTGCCAAGTATAAAATAACTAATGGTGCCATCTGTCTCTGCCATGTGATTAATTCTGTAACAGGCCTTTAGACATTTATCTTTAAATTCTGTCATATGAGGAAACATGTGATGAGCTTTGGTTAGGTGCCTCCGTACAAGTAGTATAGCCCAGCTTATTTGTCTTTGGCAGTGATCCATATTAGTATAGTCTCTATCCTTTGACCAATCCCACTTGGATGACCTGGAGTTATCCAAATTAGTGTAGCCTTAACCCTTTGACCAGTCCAGCTTGGGTAACCTGGAGTGATCCAAATTAGTCTAGCCTCAACCCTTTGACCAATCCAGCTTGGCTTGTTGAAAGTGGTGACTTACTTGTTTAGGTATGTTTTAGTTACTTTAATATATAAATATATTAACAGTTAAATGATAAAGTGTACCAAATCTACAACAGTTTACTTTTCTTTTGGGTTAACCTATATCAAATAGCGTCTTGACAAGTCAACTTGCATGCCCCCAACTTCAAATAAAACACTGAGTACTACTTCATCTGTCATTGATGATAATTTAAATGTGACAGAACTGGTGTTTCATCCCATTAGTAAATTCATATAATTTAATTCGAACTGGTATAATTCTGTCCAGTACTATTGTGTTTCAAGAATGCCAGTGAATTTAGCAAGATAATGTTTGTACAGAACTCTAGGGTAGACAAGACAAGACGACTTTTTGTATCTAAAATAAGCAGCATCACTTTATGGTGTGAGTTATTTTAATGCTATCTTAATGCTGAAATGGCCGTATCAAAGTTGCTGAAAAGCCTGTGTGTACATGTGCGTGTTCAGTAATGTTATCCTGAGTGAGTCTAGCCTGGTGGCCAATGTTTATAGGGGTTTAGAGTCATGCTTTTCAGGAAAGTATATGAAAATATATTTGAACATTTTTGTTTTACTTGAGCAGGAAGGTGTTTTCACCCCTGAAACCATGCCCTGCATACATGTACATGTCTGGTGTAATATTATTAGTAAAATACAATTTGTTGTTTTTTTTTGTTTTTTTTAAACACTGACAGGAGAATTAACAGTCACTGACAGCCTTGTGCGGGATCCTCAGCAGAGTGTGTACAGCTTAGTGATCGAGGCTGTTGATGGTGGGTACCCACCACAGTCGGCTCAAACCACAGTGGAGGTAACTGTGCCCATGAACTACCCTCCTGTCGTGCCCAGTCTCTCAGTGTTCAATGTTTCTGAAACATTCCCAGTTGGTCATATCATTGGTGTCATTAATGCATCAGATGCTGAAGCAAATGACACAGACTCCAAACAGGATTTGTCATTTGATTTCCATGACAACAATGGTATGTATAAACAAATTATTTGTCTATCACAATAACTGTGTTTCAATAATTATCATGTTAACAAGCATCATCTAAGTTAAAAAAGTAAAAAATGACATGAAGTTGCCAAAAATAGATTTATTATATGTATATTATAAAGTTTTAAAAGTAAGTTTTGAACATCATGTTTTATAATGGTTATCTAGTCACATCATTTGACTACAGAATGCATTTATTTTTGTTAACTGGATGTGACAAATTAACAAAATTATGACTGAAAAATAAAAATAAATTCTTATTTTTTTTCGGTTTTTAATATTTTACAACACCACACTACATTTTTGGTGCCCTTAATTCACTTTTGCTTGGGAATGTTAGACTTTTACACATTAGCTAATATCATCTCTTTGAAATGAGCTCTTTTATACATCTGTACTTGATGCTGATACTGTCAGCTACTATTCCCTGACCATCATTGTAATGTTAACTTCCATTCTGTTGTATTGAAGATGACCACCCATTCCTCATTGACAAAACGACTGGCATTGTGACCCTGGGGAGAGTACTTGATGCTGATACTGTCAGCTACTATTCCCTGTTTATCATTGTAATGTTAACTTCCATTCTGTTGTATTGAAGATAACCATCCATTCCTCATTGACATGATGACTGGCATTGTGACCCTGGGGAGAGTACTTGATGCTGATACTGTCAGCTACTATTCCCTGACCATCATTGTAATGTTAACTTCCATTCTGTTGTATTGAAGATAACCACCCATTCCTCATTGACATGATGACTGGCATTGTGACCCTGGGGAGAGTACTTGATGCTGATACTGTCAGCTACTATTCCCTGTTTATCATTGTAATGTTAACTTCCATTCTGTTGTATTGAAGATCCCCACTCATTCCCCATTGACCCTGGGAACAGTACTTGATGCTGATACAGTCATCTTCTGTTCCCTGACCATCATTGTAATGTTAACTTCCATTCTGTTGTATTGAAGATAACCACCCATTCCTCATTGACAAGACGACTGGCATTGTGACCCTGGGGAGAGTACTTGATGCTGATACTGTCAGCTACTATTCCCTGACCATCATTGTAATGTTAACTTCCATTCTGTTGTATTGAAGATAACCACCCATTCCTCATTGACATGATGACTGGCATTGTGACCCTGGGGAGAGTACTTGATGCTGATACTGTCAGCTACTATTCCCTGTTTATCATTGTAATGTTAACTTCCATTCTGTTGTATTGAAGATCCCCACTCATTCCCCATTGACCCTGGGAACAGTACTTGATGCTGATACAGTCATCTTCTGTTCCCTGACCATCATTGTAATGTTAACTTCCATTCTGTTGTATTGAAGATAACCACCCATTCCTCATTGACAAGACGACTGGCATTGTGACCCTGGGGAGAGTACTTGATGCTGATACTGTCAGCTACTATTCCCTGACCATCATTGTAATGTTAACTTCCATTCTGTTGTATTGAAGATAACCACCCATTTCTCATTGACATGATGACTGGCATTGTGACCCTGGGGAGAGTACTTGATGCTGATACTGTCAGCTACTATTCCCTGTTTATCATTGTAATGTTAACTTCCATTCTGTTGTATTGAAGATCCCCACTCATTCCCCATTGACCCTGGGAACAGTACTTGATGCTGATACTGTCAGCTACTATTCCCTGACCATCATTGTAATGTTAACTTCCATTCTGTTGTATTGAAGATAACCACCCATTCCTCATTGACATGATGACTGGCAATATGACCCTGGGGAGAGTACTTGATGCTGATACTGTCAGCTACTATTCCCTGACCATCATTGTAATGTTAACTTCCATTCTGTTGTATTGAAGATGACCACCCATTCCTCATTGACAAGACGACTGGCAATATGACCCTGGGAACAGTACTTGATGCTGATACTGTCAGCTACTATTCCCTGTTTATCATTGTAATGTTCTTTTCCATTCTGTTATATTGAAGATCCCCACTCATTCCCCATTGACCCTGGGAACAGTACTTGATGCTGATACAGTCATCTTCTGTTCCCTGACCATCATTGTAATGTTAACTTCCATTCTGTTGTATTGAAGATGACCACCCATTCCTCATTGACAAGACGACTGGAAATATGACCCTGGGAACAGTACTTGATGCTATTACTGTCAGCTACTATTCCCTGTCCATCATTGTAATGTTCTTTTCCGTTCCGTTGTATTGAAGATGATCATCCATTCCTCATTGACATGAAGACTGGCATTGTGACACTGGGGAGAGTACTTGATGCTGATACAGTCAACTTCTATTCCCTGACCATCATTGTTGAGGATCATGGACTACCCTCACTGACTTCAACTGGAACTCTCATCATTAACGTGGAAGATGTGAATGACCATCATCCGAGATTCAGCTCAGACATTGGCTACAAATCTTCCCTTCTGGAGCATACGTCATCAGCAAATGCATCAGAGACACTAACCCTTAAGCTGGTAATAATGTGTTTATGATGAAGTCTGAAACGATTGTGGGTTTTAAAGTGACATACCCTAGTTTTTAAACACAAAGGCATATTTTTTCACTAACAGATCCATTTTTTATTTAATTGAAATGAGATATTATTTAGATTTTTGTTTGTTTAGAGTATCTATTTTTGTAAATCTGAACTGTTTCTGGTCATCCTGGTGTTTCTAATATCATGAAATGCTTTCTTGATTTCTTTAAAAACACATGTTCATCTGAGAAGTAACAGTTATGGAGACGAGCTAAAGTCTATTTTTAAGGGTATTTCCCTGTTTCACTCTGTTGTAACTTGATCAAAATGTGTTGCATGTTTGTAGATTATATATATTCCCAACTTAGGTTCCATTTGTATGGGTTAAAACTAGGGTCTGTGACTTTAAATTGATGTATGGTTTATTTTGTATATTTAAAATATCAGACCACCTTTCATCAGTAATATTGCTTTAGTTTTAGACCATTATTATATCTGTCTTGTGGTCAGTATTTGTGATTAAACATAGAAACATTTATCATTATTTAAGGAAGAATAGTATCTTATATATACGAAAATAAGATATGCATGCATACATGGATAGGCTGGTGACATTTGTATACATTAAGCATTATGTCAGACACTGTTTAAATTCAAAATGTTTGAAGTTCACAAGAAAACGTTCATTTTTTTTTTCCACACTGTGTAATAATGTTTTAGCCAGTTGAAACAAAAGCCTTTTCTTGATTTAAATTGCAGTAATAATGCTTGTATCAGAGCCTTTGATTGTACCACAGCTGAGCCGATAAAGGGTATGCCCAAAATAATCAAGCCCACATTAAGTACAAACATGCTAACCTCAAAACATTTTACCTCAAAATCAACAGAATGTTAAAATGCAATTACATTAAAATAACTTGAAAAATGCTTTTCTGAATATGTACAACTCTTTATTGGCTATTCTAAACATTAATTAAGTGCATAAAAAGGCCTTAATTAAGGTGTGCTCAGAACAGACAAAAATCTGTGGTGCCCAAATTAGTGTGATCTAAAGCCCTGCTTGTTGTAACTTTAGGAAGAGTGTTGATATTTTTAGAGATGCATGTCTCATTTACAGACCATGGTATCATCGATAGGTGCCAGCGTTGGCCGTGTTTGATGATGACATCACAAGCAATGCCAGTGATATCCGCTTCAGGCTAGATGGTAATGAGTCAGGAAAATTCTCTGTCGATGAAGTGTCAGGAGAAATAACTGTGGCAGCTAAAACAACCTTCGATTCTGACACAAAGAACAAATATTTGCTGAAGGTAATTGTTACAATATTTCTTTTAATCGACAGTTTTAGTATTTAAATTGTTCTCTCATTACTTGGGTATAGACTTTTGAAATCTAAGCTCTGTGCCAGAATCTAGATATCTGGGCCCCGTTCCACAAAGCGATCTTAGCCCTAAGATCACCGTAACTGCATAGCTACCTTATGCACTAAGGTGATCTTAGTGCTAAGATCGCTTCGTGGAATGGGGCCCAGGGCCATAGTTAGTGGTAAAAATAATAGAAACTTACTGATTATTGATATTGATGTGTAAAGTATGTAATCTCCCTGAACAGGCTGCAAAATGGTATTTCAGAGCCTCTAGATTTTAACATTTTCTGGGGGCATGCACCCTGACCCCCTAGTGTTTGCTCCTTCCATGCTTATTCATTTCCAAGAATTCATCTGTCCCCCCCCCCCCCCCCCCAAAGTTTTAGCTATGGCCCTGGATATCTATGGCATGAAAGGAATGGAAAGTAGTGGAGTTCCAATGATCAATTATAATTTTGAACAGATTTGACTCTTATCAGCAAAATCTACAGAACTTGCGAATTTCTTTCATACTACATTTGTATTACTAACATTTTGTACATCAGATTTTAATTATATTATTAAAATATTATTATTTCTACCAACAAAAAACAACCCCAGGCATCCAGCAGTTACTATATTTATGCATAGTATTTTGAAAATTATGAACATAATCTTTAATTTTTCTGACGCCATATAACCGTAAATAAAATGTGTTGAGTGCGTCGTTAAATAAAACATTTCCTTTAATTTTGAAATGTCTGCAGTTGATTGCGGAAGATGAGTATGGTTTAGGACTTTCCTCGGCCACCATAGTAGAAGTGTTTATCGAGGACATCAATGACAACGCTCCAGTCTTCAATGAGATGTATGTCTTTAACGTCACGTCATCAGCTGTGATTGGATCACAGGTTGGAAGAGTGATGGCCACCGATGCAGACTCTTCACCTCAGAATAGTGCCATTCTGTACTTCATCGAAAGTGGTGGATATGGAAAATTCAGAGTAGATTCACAGACAGGTAAATTGGGAATATTAATTGGTTTCAAAATAAACAATATGGGCAGAAAAATTACAAAGCCCGTTTTTCTTAAATGCAGGTGTTTAAGCATTGTAAATGCATGTACTTACATGCATGTGAGACCCCCCCCCCCCCAAAACAAAATTGTTTTTTAAAATTCAATGTTCAATTTTTTTTGTAAGAAAGTCACTAGCCTTCATAGAAGGCTAAACACTACTACCATATAGGCTTATCCTATTGAAAAGTGGCAAGTGATCTATTAACTGTATTCCTAAAGAAAGGACAGCACATATCATATGCCAGTTGTGGGGATACTGGTTGGAATCTGGGAAACAAGCCAATACAATGAGTTTGTGAGAGGTGAAACATGATGCCACTATGTGGACTATCATTTAGCAACAAAGAATATTTGACATTTACTTGCTAACCAATATTAGCAATATGATAGTGTATACTGTGGCATAAATCAGCCATGGAAAACTGAAATCAGTGATGCTGTGTATGTTAATTATTAGTACTGGTATTTTGCCCTTTGTTCCAGGTTTGATACGGGTGTCAAGCAGTCTTGTACAGGAACCATTTAAAGATGCCTATGAGCTGAACATCACAGCTGTTGATTTGGGAAACCCACCTTTATCATCCCAGACAACTGTTCAAATTGTGGTAGATACATCTGATAACAAACCAGCAGTAATTGCTCCATCTCAAAACTTCCACCTCCCTGAAAATGCAAGCATTGGAGATGTTGTTGGTCTGATATCTCTTGGAAATGTTACATCAGATGACTTGGAATTCAGGCTGGCTATGTCAAATAGTGAGTGTATTTGACGTTGTATAAGTGACAGAAAATGTGTTGATTCTATTTGGAAAGAAGAAAATAAATCTATAGGATTTTTAAATCTTTAAATACTGATAAAAAGTGTTTTATGTGTTATGTTGTCTGCAACTGGTTAGAGAGGTATTATGTGTTACATTCCATAAACGTTAAAATAGTTTTTGTACACTTGTCTGTTTAAAATTGTATCCAGTTTAAAAATGTATTTAGTTCTGTGAAAACCTTTTCTTTAATGGGCTTAAATTTTCATGGTTTTGCTGAAAACAACCCATTTCATTGGGTACTTAAATTTGTGTATCTAAAAGGTATTATTATAAACTCATTCTTGTGGAAAGTAACACATTAATATGAACCAAGATATTTTTAACCATATGGGTAATAAATTATTTTTATTCATGAAAGCTGCAATTGATGTTTCAGTTCCCTTCAAAATGAATGCAACAAGTGGAGAAATACTGCTAACATCCTCAGTGGATCGCGAACAGACAGACGAGGTTTCATTCACAGTTGACATTGTCAATCATGGTGTCCCCACCTTCACAGTCACCACAGAGGTCAAGGTGACCATTGATGACGTCAATGATAACTGGCCACAGTTTTCAGCTCCTGGAGGATACAGAGGGGTGATTGTGGAGTATACAGATACCATGATGACAGATGGTTTGGTGTCACTGGTAAGAAATTCTGCACCAATTATTACATACAATACATTCAGCATATATCTACATGTACATGTACCTGCCATTACCAATAAATCAATTGTAAAAATTCTCACCTCACCTCCCAGTCTCCAAAAGCCTTGGACATATAAGGTTTTTTTATATATGGAAGGGACTCACTTTGGTTTTCCTTTCACTATCAAATTGGTTAATATATTTGCTTGAATCTTCTTTCTTTTTCTAGTTTTTTGGGGGGGAAACTAGAAATCCAGCTTTCCCTTACCTCCATACCTATGTTCCCCACCCCAATCTTTACCTATAAACTGACACGTCTGTATTTCTACTCTTCATGTATTTGTTTGTAGAATCAACTGATCCATGTGACAGATAAGGATGTAACTGAAGTGAACCGCAATGTGAGCATCTCCCTGTCTGGAGTGGGAGCTGACCTGTTTGTCTTGGATGAAGCCAATGGAGAGATCCGGGTGAAACAGCCACACCTGCTGGACTTTGAGCAGACAACCGTCTATAATCTACAGGTATGCAGAACCATGCAAAATAAATGACATGGCAGAAAAAGAAAATCAAGGCACAGTAATATAGGATCTATTCCACATGGATAAAATAGTATTTTTAAAACTAAAACGGCACTTTTAAAAATATTTTCGGGGGGCACAATCGCCTCTTCTTCCCCTGTGTAGTGTTTAAGCCATTGGCTTTATGGTTTACAGGTTTTAGGTTTATGTCCCAGTGCCAGCTTCAACCCAGTGGAAGTTTTAACCCTTTGAACCCAAGCGGCCGGAAAACCGGCCGTGACGTCAACTTCCAAATACCCCGGTGGCCGGAAAACCGGCCGCCACGTGTCTTTGTTTATAAACAATATCGCTAGGCAACTTCCTGACCAATCAGCGGCTTTGTTTCCAGAAAGTATTCCAATGAGAAGTTTGGAATTATATAGTTATACACCTTGCAAAACCAGAGCCACAACCAGTTTGAATACTGGATACCTTGATGCACATTATTATCATATTGACTGGGTTATTTTTGTATCTTGTAGCTCACAGCCACTGATTGTGGTGGAGGAGGATTGAGCACCTCGACAAATCTGACAATAGAAGTAGAAGACGTCAATGACAATGGACCACAGTTCGAGCAGAATTACACATTTTCTATCTCCCCGTCCGTACAGATGGGTTCGTCAGTTGGAAACATAACGGCGGTCGATCTGGATTCATCGGAGCGGAATAACCAAGTCACTTACATCTTACTGAGAGGAGGATTTGGAAAGTTTTTTATTCACCCAGACACAGGTAACATATTATGAAATGCCTTTAATTCAGTATATATGTTTTTTTAAGTGAATTTATTTCACTATTAATTCTACACTTGTTAAACGAGGAATTCATGTGTACTTTGTGTGTAATGTGTTATGCATGGTGCATAAACAACAGTTTATTTAGAAATCAATTTAAGTGCTTCAATATGTACGCAGTGCGTGTTGCCGTAGTGTACAATATGTTAAATGCCGAACTCTTCAGTGATCATTCCAATACGCATTATGCATCACATGCATAATCTGTACAAATGGATTCCTAGCTTAATGTGACTATCTGTATGATGTTGTTTCATGGGAGACAAACATTACCAATGAAAAAGGAAAGATGCATACATGTATATAAAAACATAAGTAAATAAGTTTATTGTATCATACTGTACAAAGTATATACCAACATAGTCTATCTACATACCTACTTACATACAATCATATTTTAACTAGTTGAATACTTACATTTCAGGGATGTTAACTCCACTGAAACATAAAATCATATTTTGAACCATTTGAATATTGTTTTTATTTCAGGGGAGATAACCACTACTGATTCACTGACACACGAACCTCCCATTGAGAAGTTTTATTTGGAGGTGGTAGCTCTAGATAATGGTTTTCCCAGACAGACAACATCAACTGTTGTTGAGGTGAACGTAGCTGTCAATCACAAGCCAACGATGCCTCTAAAGCAGGAATTCAATGTTGATGAAAATGTTGTGAACGGCACTGAGGTCGGCATCGTTATGGCCAACGACACAGACATTGTATCAGGTGGCTGGCAAAATCTGACATTCTACATGGAGGATAATACAGGTATGTGTCTATTATTATGATTTGTCGTATTTTAAATAACTTCTAGATTAAAAATTACTGGGTTTTCTTCTTATTTTCTTAATTCATATTTAGGATTGACTATCCTGTTAGCTCTTAAAATTATTAATATCACATTATGAAATTGTTTAGTTTGCCATTTGCCTGTGGTATTATAGTATCATGATTCACCTAATACACATGTATCACATCATTAACCTATCCACAGAAAGCTTTGTGTTATCTGTTGGTTCAAGTATTACAATATTTATATTGACAATCAGGTGTGTGAAGGAATTTAAGCAGGGGCGGGGGATCTAGACTGGTGAGTAAAGTTTATACGGTTGTCAAGTCATGATCCCCAGGAGAATATATTGCAGTTATGTCGGAAGGTGCCAAAAAGCGTGTGAGGGGGTGTGCACACTTTTATATTTACACACTTTTACACTATTATAAAGCAAATATAAAGCAAAATATCTGAAAAGTGGCCCCCCACTTCCTATGCCAGTGTATTGAAAAAAAAGAACATTTGTGCGAGCAGTGGGGGGTTGGGGTGATGTTCAACTCCTGAATCCTTCCCCTGCACACTCCCCTGAAAATATTAGAAAAAGCTTAAATGTGTTTCCCTCTCTGCTGGTTTTGAGAGATATTTATTTAATCGGCATTTTCATATTTGTTGTTATGCAATCATGTACCATTTACTTTTTATATACAGAGCTGTACATAGCCTAAACTAGGAGTGGGAGTAAAGAAAAAAGGATCACATCACTAAAATATAGGGTCTTTTCCAGATATACCAAAAGAACATTTTAAAACTAAATAGAACACACACACACACACACACACACACACACACACACACACACACACACAGACACACACACACACACACACAGACACCCCTTCTTGCTAGGTGCGGCTCTGATATATACTACTATATCTGGGTAGTTTTCAAACTGACAGTTAACTGTGTGTATTAGACAATACCTGACATATATTGATTTTGTTCAGTGCCTTTCACCATTGACGAGGAAACGGGACTCATTCAGATAGCTGGTGACATTGACAGAGAGGTGGAAGACAGGTTCTTCTTCAGCGTGTTTGTCGTGGACAGTGGCACACCTCGGTACACTGCGACATCGGCAGTTGTTGTGTATGTCAATGACGTGAATGACAATGCCCCAGTTCTCTCTGGAGGAGACCTCTATCTGGGAACGGTCAAGGAAGATGATGTTTGGGCTAACGGCAGTCAAATAGTTCAGATGGTTTGTTAACAATCTTTTATTACACTCCAGTGTAAGATATTGCTCATGTCATAACAATCACTCAATATCTAACTAGTGTATTATTGGCGTGATGTACAGGTAGGTCACTTGCTGACCCAATTCGTAGAAAAATAACGTATAGTAGGTCTCGGCATCTGCTTACTTCTGCATTTCGGGTTGTTTGCATTTGGTTTGTAATAAATAAAATACTAAACTAGCTTGCCTGTCGTACCATTTTTATGAAACTTGTGAACAGTGTTGATATCCTACTCACTTTCGCTCGTCGGATACCAAACCTGTTCACTCATTTCATAAAAATGCAACTGGAAAAAAGTATCGCAACACCCAAAACAATCAGGCCTCATATCAAAATTTCAAAATATTTTAAAAGTGTTTGTGGGGTCCACAGTCATGACCCTTTTGCTACACCATATATTGAGATACGGTCTGCACGTGCTACCGCATGCGGGTAGTGAAACGTGCATTACGGGTACCCCGCACTGGGCAAAACATGTGTTTCAAGTCACCGTTCTTACTGTTAGAAAACTGAGAAGATTTTGTGAATTAATTGATGTTATTAGAATATGGGGCCTCCCCAACTGTCAGATGCTGTCAGATGGCAGGTTATCGGCATGCGGAATGCGGGTATGTCCCTGAGAGCCATCGCAAGAAATGTTGGCCATCATGCATCCACCATCAGGCGATTGATCCGGAAACATCAACAAACCAATGACGTTAAGGACCGTAATCGTTCCGGACGACCACGTGTGACAAGTCATAGGGAAGATACCGCCCTTCTGAGACTCACCAGGATTCATCCGTTCATGAGAAGTGGTGTGTTGAAACAAGAATGGCTGCCAAATCGTCGTCTTTCAGACAGAATGGTGCGGAATCGACTCAAGACAGCTGGGTATAGAGCCAGATGACCCGTCGGACGTCCGTTGTTAACCCGTGCTCACATTGCCGCACGGCTGGCCTGGTGTCAACAGCGACATCAATGGAATTTAGCATCATGGCGGAGAATACACTGGTCGGACGAGAGTCGATTTCTGTTGTTCATGACTGACGGTAGAGCCCGTGTCTGGTGCCAGAGAGGTACAGCTTATGCCTAAAGGTAGTACTAGACCAAATAACTTCCGGCTGGGTCAAAGTTCGAGGTGCACCCAACTTTTGATAGAGAAGTGAACACCACAAGTCCTGTGATTGGTTATAAATGTGAGTGTGTTGGTTGTAAAAAATAATAGTTTCATCTGGGTAAAAAAAAAAAGCAATTTTATTTCATCTAGTACCAGTGTGTTAAGTAGCCTTGTGCTTGAAACATGTATGGGGTACCTGTAAAAAAAAGTACTCGAATTTTGTGCAAAACTAGGGTAGTCATGGACGCTATCCGTTATCTCAGAAACGAGCAGCTTGACCCCCAATTTTTTCTGATTCACTTTAAGTGTGAGAGGTGGTAGTATTTATCTCCGTGGCGTTTATGTCGATTGATACGCTGCAGGTAGGAGTTTTAGCCACATATGTTACTATTGTCGTCTATGGGATTTGATTTGGTAGTATACACCCTATAGGCACATCTTGCAGCAGGTTCCGTTTGGTGGAGGGTCCATAATGGTGTGGGGTTGCATGTCACACGATTGCAAACTCGACCTTGTAACTGTCAGGCAAAATCTAAACGGACAACGCTATCTCACAGACATCTTGGACACGGTTGTTGTGCTACTTTGATAATCATCCTTTGAACACAAGGCCAATTTTCATGGATGACAATGCTAGGCCGCATCGTGCACGTGTCGTCACTGACTTCCTACACCAGGAGGCAGTCACAACGCTACCCTGGCCTGCCAGGAGTCCAGATTTAAACCCCATAGAGATGATCTGGGACATCATGGGTTGCAGGGTACGTGAGAGGGAGCCTCCAGTACAGAATCTGGCGGAATTGGAACAGACTCTGCACCAGGAATGGAACCGAATACCTCAGCGTCAGATGCAATGTCTCGTACAGCCGATGAGGAGGAGGGGACGGGAAGTTATCGCCGTCGGAGGAGGTTACACCCGTTAATGAGGGTCTGGGAAGTCGATTTTGATGAGGGTTCTGGATTTTATTCTGACTGGAAGGGGTTCCACAGGATCTTGATAGAATGTTATGGTTTGTGTACTTGGGTCATTTGTTGAGGACTGGAGGGCAAAATATTGACAGTGACTGCACTTGCAAACTTCACACAACAAAACTTAACAGCACCTCATTTTTTTTAGGTTTTTCATCTTTTTGAGTTCTCAGAATAAAATGCGTGTTTTTGTTTAGTATGTTGTTGAATTTGTAATTTAATTCTTCCCTGAGGTGTATTTCATCCAAAAAGTACACTGGCATGACGTTTTTATTTGCATTTTGCATATGATTGACGATAGCATTTGGCTATTATCGAAAAGTTCGGGGTGTTGCGATACTTTTTTCCAGGTGTATATATGTAATCACAATTTACTCAGGTTGAAAGGAAAAGCATATTTGTTTTATCGGTGAATATTAAACGTCTTAAAATTAATGAATTGAAAGGTTATATGTAGTTTTGTTATATCGTTACATTTGTGATTTGATTTGGTAGTATACAGGAATTATCCCAATTAAATGAATACCATTAGAGACATTAACAGAGACCACTGCTACAGAACTGATTGGAACTTGGGAAATCACACTATATCTGAGATATATATTGTTATAGATGTTTTAACTCTTGTTCACTATGTCAGTGGAAATATTCTTCAAATAGTCACACTTGGTTTTACTTGTAATTTATATCTGCGTATATGTGTATATACTGTGGTGGGATTTATCTCAGTCAGTTGAGGTGCTTGCGTTGCAGGATCGAACCATCTCGGTGAACCCATTCAACTGATTGTTTTTTCTCATTCCAACCAGTGCACCACAACTGGACAAAGACCATGGTATGTGCTTCCCTGTCTGTGGGAAAGTGCATATAAAAGATCCATTTCTGCATTAGGAAAAATGTAGCGGGTTTCCTCTGATGACTACGAGTCAGAATAACCATATGTTTGACATCCAATAGCCGACGATTAATTAATCAATGTGCTCCAGTGGTGTCACTAAATGAAACAAACATAAATAAACTTTTGTATATATATAATAACCACTAGATCAAATTTTCAAAATTTTTTAATTTCAGGGACTGAATATCACAGCAATTGACCTTGATGCGACCTCTGAGAACCAGCAAGTTGTGTTGCTGCTGGATGGGCCGGGAAGTGAGATGTTTTACCTGAACAATGAGACTGGTACTGTACATCTGACCAAACCAGGATCAGTGGACCGAGAGTTAAACGAGACATTTTATTTAAGGGTATGTATTTACAAGGCTTGAAACGGCCTGTGGCTAGGTCGCCAAATGTGACCATTGTCCTGTTTGGACGACTTAAATATTAAAAAAATAATGGTGTTAGTCGCCCAAATAATATTATCTTCTTTAGAGCTGTAAGACATAAGCCACTATTAATATATATATTACACATTAAAATCTTGCTCGTTTTTCGCTTACATAATTTGTCAACATGCATTATTATTTTTTGGGCCATCATATTTTTCGACAAGTTTCAAACCATGATTTATATTTAATGTTAGTGTAATAAGCAGTCAAAGTTGTATGCTCACATGATCACCAGTATTAAGTTGCTCTCTGTCATATTTCTGTTATTTTAAATCATCTATTTGATCTAGTATATTTGGCATCCATCTGTCTTATTAACTTAATAGGTTGCTACATACATGCCTAATATAGGTTTTACTGTTATAATATATATGTCTACAGTGGGCTTTCAGAATCTTTTTCAGTTATTGACCAAAATATATGTAGATATATCTTTTTTTTAATTTCATTTAATATCACTCATAATTGGGATTTATGTATGCTTTTTATCAATGTAATGTTTGTTTTCTTATTTTAAACAGATTCTTGCTATTGACAAAGGGGGTAAAGGGTTAACATCAAGTGCCACATTAAAAATAGATGTTGAAGATGTGAATGACAACTTCCCCAAGTTTGTCCAATCGGAGTTCAAATGTACACTGTCATCATTGGTGGGGCCTGGTGATGTTGTAGGAAGAGTTACTGCCCATGATGATGATGCCACAGAACCAAATAACCAGTTGCTCTATTTACTGACCAATGACACACTAGGAAAGTTCAGAGTCGACATTAATACAGGTAGGTATCTATTATAGAGAATGACACACAAGGAAAGTTCAGTCGACATTAATACAGGTAGGTGTATATATAGAGAATAGCACATTAGGAAAGTTCAGAGTCGACATTAGCACCGGTAGGTACCTAACATTGGCCCCTTCCCAATAACTAATGTCAATGAAAATTCCAAATTTCTCGGCTATAAATTCCAAATTTGGTGAATAAATATTTTGGTAATTATGTCTATTCTGATAAATTAATGTATTATATATTAGCTAGCATATCCAGTGTAATTAAAGTATGTGATATGTTTTAGATTACATACTTTCAGAATTTGATAACTTTACAAATTAGATGTAAATTTATCGAGGTCACGGCACTACGTTTATTGACATTTAAGCAAATGTGCTACGGTGACACTCCATAACTGACATATGCATTCATAGTCATCATTCAGAAACATTTCAATAGCAACCTTACACTGAAAGCTGTCCAGTGTTCAGAAAACAAAAAACGTTAAGCACTAGTTTATTTTTATGTAAAGATATCCAAAATGACGTCATTTCAAGTCAAAAAGACACTGTGTCACATATTGTTACGTCATTTGAATATCTAGTAATGGCGGACTGGATTTAAAGTTGTGTATACAGTTTACAAAAACACGTATTAAGCTTGGGATTTTATGATAAAGAGATTATTACACTTGTGTGTTTCGGTATCATCAGTATCATACATTAGGAATAAAAATAATCTATTATGCTCGCCAGATGTTCACATAATACAATTTTATTCCTAATATATGATATTGATGGCACCGAAAAACACTCTGGTAATAACCTATATTTATCAAAGTAAATAATTTATGAAGAATTCTCAAAAGAACTATTGATAACAGCTGTGGTAATTCAACATGTGAACCAAACAAATCCTGTTGTGACTTACCGTATTCACCTAAGATTGACTAACAAACTCTCCACCAGGCAGCATGTTACTTGGTATTTCTTGTGACATACAGTCAAACCGGCACAACAATGTCTTGTATAGAATCATGGGCGGATCCAAGGGGGGGGACCAGGGGGACGCGTCCCCCCAAAAAATTGTTCAAGTGCCCTCAAAATGTCCAAGTGCCCTTTTTGTTTGTAGAATTAATTTTTTTTTAAGTAAACAATAATTATATTGTAGATAAATGAAATCAAGATTTTCGTGTACATGCGCAAGCTTGCAGATATGTGTCTGTGTTATTGAGTCTCAATGGGGCCCCATTGAGGTTCTAACGCGAGTGACGCCAATTTACTTCATTATTGCTAGTATATTATGACGTAGAACTGTAGGAATTCATATTAATTGTAAATATCAAAACTTGTAGTAAGGTGCCCTTTTGACGAGTCAATGTGCCCTTCTTTTTTGGTCCCCCCCTAAAAATATTTCCTGGATCCGCCCATGAGAATTACATGTAAGTGGCCTGTTTATAGAAGTAACACTCCTGAAGAAGTCTCTAATATACATCTGACATGTCAAGGTTTAAAAGGTTTATATGATTACTTTTAAAGTGGGTGGTTTTACACAGATTTTAGTTTTAAATAGAAAAATAATTACCATCTGTTGTACCCTTTATAGCTTAATGGGTATTACACAAAATGCCCATTTAACTAGAATGACACAAGTATTTACCAATAAGACTGCCAAAAGCTGACATATGCACAAGATTGATAAACATGTCTGTTAATAGTATTTGTGTGATATCAATGGTTTTGGGTTGGGACGGGTCGTAGCCCAGAGGTAAAGCTCTTGCCTGATGCACGGTCAGTCTAGTATCAAACCCAATCGGTGGGCTCATCGGGTTCTTTCTCATTCTAGCGAGTGCACCATGACTGGTATTCAAAGGCCATGGTATGTGCTATCCTGTCTATGAGATGGTGCACATAAAAGATCCCTTAAAACTAATAGAAAAATATAGCTGGTTTCCTCTCTAGGACTACATGTCAGAATTACTTAATGTTTGACATCCAATAGCCAATGATTAATAAATCAATGTGCTCTAGTGGTGTTGTTAAACAAAACAAACTAACTTTAATAAATCAGTGTGCTCTAGTGCTGTCATTGAACATGACAGACCTTAATTTCAATAAATCAATGTGCTCTAGTGGAATCGTTAAAAAAAACTAACTTTACTTTTCATGTTTTTAGGAGATCTGATTGTCCTGGAAAGTTTTTTCTCCAGACCTAGACGAGATGAGTACAGCCTGACTGTGGAAGCCAGAGATATGGGATTTCCATCACGGACGTCTTACACCAAGGTGACAGTGAGCGCTCCAGATCTCCAGTACAACGATTACCCACCCGACATCAGAATTACGTCCTTCGTGATCAAGGAGGAGTTACCCATAGGAACAATAATAGGAAATCTTGATGTTGTGGACAAGGACGTGGAAAACACCACTGAGAATATTGTCGACTTGGAACTGATAACAAATGACATTGGTGAGTGACAAATCATTGAAAACCAAGAACGTAATGACGTAAACAGCTGCTGTGATAGTAGTCCGTGAAAATCAGTCATTAAAATCTGAATGACCAATTGGTTAAAATGTATGATTTTTGTGTACCTACATTTGCATGTAGTGTCTAATATATAATATAAGGAATGTGTGTTTTATAGGATATTAAACAAGCTTCTATTTCATATCATGTTTATGTCCCGAGTGAAATAATTTTCATTTGTCACAAGCTTTACCCATAATCAAATCTTAATTTATATCACTCATCTTGTTTCATTGACGTTCCTGTAAGGTTGTAGTACGCCAATTGATGACATCAAAAGTGTTACGTCCCACTTGGCATTCTAGTGGGATGTATCACATTGATGAAATTGGTTACTTAAAAATCATTTTTTGCATAACCCATGAATAGATATAGAATCCAGCATTTAGCCTTCTGCATAAATAATTTACATTTCTGCAAAAATTTGTATTAATCCTAACTGACTATTTCATCTATTTTTCAGATCCTGTACCATTTGAAGTACAGCCAACTGGATCCATTGTCACTACTGGTAAAATTGACAGGGACTCGAAAACTACTGGAAAACGATATTTCAACTTCAAAGTCTGTGCTACTGATAAAGGGACTCCACCATTCAATGTAACTCGAGACATCAGTGTTATAATCGAAGATGTGAATGA
Source organism: Gigantopelta aegis (assembly GCF_016097555.1). Taxonomy (NCBI): domain Eukaryota; kingdom Metazoa; phylum Mollusca; class Gastropoda; order Neomphalida; family Peltospiridae; genus Gigantopelta; species Gigantopelta aegis. The sequence goes on from NC_054702.1 coordinate 34,508,135, forward strand.
CAATCCACCGACATTTACTATGAGGAAATATGAACATATGATATCAGATAGTTTTCCCACAAGAACAGTTATAGCAACTCCATTTGCTTTTGACAGTGTAGATGAAACCGATTCGGTCTATGAATATTCAATAGCGGGTGGCAAAGCAGGAGTGATTCACATTGATAAGTCCACAGGTGTTGTCATAACAACCGACAAAGCAAAAACACTGAAGCCAGATACCTTGACATACACTGTAAAGGCTGTTGACAAAGAAAACAACCAACTTTCAGCTGAAGCCAAATTAATAATCAAAGTCATCAAGTCTGAATCACCATGTAAATGATAAATATGATGAAATATTTTTAAAATTTAGTTAACTGAGAAAAACTGTTCAGTATAAAACTTTGTTTATAATACTAATGTAATAAAAGTAAATTTTCACCAATATACCGTAGTCATTTTGTTCAATCACAGTATTACATTTGTTTGGACAACTGCACCTTTCCTCTGACTGTATTGGTAGTATATCGTTTAATTATAGAATACAGGCTGGTGGACCAGAACTACCTTTATGTGGATACTTAATGTTGGCTACATTTGATAACATTATGAATTTGTAATGCTAATATTAGTTTATCAAGTGTTATTAGAGACACACTTTTGAAAGCTTCTCTGTATGGAATACACTTGCTGTAGCACCTCCAAGTTAGTTATGTTTAAGGCTTTTAAACATTATGAGTCCCCTACCGGTTGAACTGAAGGGGACTGTAGGTTTCATCACTGTCACATATAGTTTTCCGAATGTTTTTGTTTAGAATGTCTTGAGATATTAAACTGAATTTTTTTTATATAACTTTATCATGTACTGTTACAGATCATGTTCGACTTTCATGGAGATATACTAATTTTTGATGGAGTTATGGCCCTTGAACTTAGGCGATGTGGAAATTAGTTTTCGGTACTTTTGTTTCAGGCCTTAAAATACTGACCACCGTTACAGATCAAGTTTAACTTTCATGCCAATTTACCCATATTTGACAGAGTTATGGCCCTTTAAGGAGATAAGAAATTTGTTTTACAATGTCTCAAGACATTGAGGTGAAATTTTTTATATAGCTTTATCATATACTGTTACTGATCAAGTTTAACTTTCATGGTGATTTACTCACTTTTCACAGAGGTTTGGGTCTTGAATTTAAGAGATACGAAAAATTGTTAGGTCAGGCAGAGGACATGTATTACTTTAGCAGTACTCTCAAAATGCTTGTTTTAAATTTTATATGTTGATGGAGCATTCCACATTATTTTAAAATGCACCAAATTCTAATGCTAATATCCTGAATGCTTCTATAACTTTCATATAAATATTTCATCAACAGGCCTGTCTGGGAGTATATTGTTAGTGTGTAAATAAAAATAATGATAAATATTAACGAGCTAGGCCTCTGCTATTGAATGTTCCATTTTGTCAGTAATAGGTAATTAATTCATTTGTAAAGACCACCTAATGTTGTTTTATATATTTATTTTAATTTAATAAAACTTCAAAAATTGTCCAACAGATTGTGAAGACTGCCCAAGAGAATCTTCGTATCATTTTTCAGAACTATCCAATCAGAACTTTAGGAAACACTATCTGTTGCATATTAGTTGCTAAAGGTAGTACTAAACCAAATAACTTCCGGCTGGGTCAAAGTTCGAGGTGCACCCAACTTTTGATAGAGAAGTGAACACCACAAGTCCTGTGATTGGTTATAAATGTGAGTGTGTTGGTTGTAAAAAATAATAGTTTCATCTGGGTAAAAAAAATGTGCAATTTTATTTCATCTAGTACCAATGTGTCAAGTAGCCTTGTGCTTGAAACATGTATGGGGTACCTGTAAAAAAAAGTACTCGAATTTTGTGCGAAACTAGGGTAGTCATAGACGCTATACCCGTTATCTCAGAAACGAGCAGCTTGACCCCCATTTTTTTCTGATTCACTTTAAGTGTAAGGGGTGGTAGTATTTATATCCGTGGCGTTTATGTCGGTTGATACATTGCAGGTAGGAGTTTTAGCCACATATGTTACTACTGTCGTCTATGGGATTTGATTTGGTAGTATACACCCTAAATGACATCATTTCGGTAAGCAATGTCATCTTCCTGGTCTTAATTTTGTGCATTTCCATTTCTTATCGAGTTTTGTTGGAAGTAAGATTTTGTTAGATTTTACATTTGAACTTTGGTAGCAACTACCTAATAATAAATAAAATACCACTCATTTTGGCTAGATATCATTTTCATGAAACTTGTGAACTTTCCATGGTATTTGACCTCACTTCCGTTAGATCAGTTACCATTGGAAGTTCACTTGTTTCATAAAAATAAAAACTAGTAAAAACACATATAGTATTCTACATGTACAGTGTATATCATCAAAAAAGATAAATGATGTCATTCTTTATATTAACAAGCTACATTCATGTAAATTTTGTCACATCAAAAAGCATTTCTAAACTAATTCATCAATAAATTTATCTTGCCTTCATGTAAAATTCTTAAACCCTCGTGTTTCTACAACCTGTAAAATTCTTAAACCCTCATGTTTCTACAACCTGTTTGTAATGAAAGTATTATACATTGTATCTTTATCACAACACAAAACTGTTTTGAATATACTTTATTGAAATTAACAATATAAAGAGTATGCAATTGAAAATATAGTACAATTTAAATGAGACTTTCAAGAGAAGACCAGGTAATAATGATGGGACTGAAAACAGGCCACTATAGACTCAACTACCACATGTATACCAAAATCGGAGGGAAACAGTGGAACCTAGCTGCCAGTGTGGTACAGCATCCATGACTGTGGAACATTTCCTGCAGCATTGTCCCACCTACCAGAACCAGAGAAAAGCAGTCTGGCCTTCAGATGAACCCCTGAAGGAGAAACTCTTCGGTCCCTTGGAGAACCTATGGAATACAGCAGCTTTTGTTCGAGCCATTGGGGTCCCTGTGTGAGCGTACGACAAAGAAGAAAATGAGACGACTTCGACTTATGTTGCAAGAGGCAGGACCTTTTATATGCACTTTCCCACAGCCCTTGATATAATCGTCGTGGTACACCGGTTGGGATGGGAAACCCCCCAATCGGAGAATGAGACGATTCGATCCTACGATGCATGCATCTCAGGTAAGCACTCAAGACGGCTAAATCCCAACCCTAAAATGAAATGGTAAATCCATTGCTTGTTAATAAACATAACTACATGTACATATGTATGATTTGACAAATTAATTTTTTTTACATTTTGAGTTGAAAAAACAACAACTTGAAACATTAATTAAATAACCTTTATTCAAATTTGGTATCAACAAGTTGAATAATTATACAATATAAAAGTACAACCCAAACAACCAAATACTTAACAAGATACAAGAGCTGTATGTATTTACATAATATTCATATTCGATTCCTGAATATAATCACAGGTATATTATATATAAAGGACAATATGATGATTAACAATCAACAAAATTAATTATGGTAAACTCACAGATGTATGGCCCAAGAACAAGATGATGTCTGACCTGGACATAAAGTTTCTAGTTATTGCCAATATCTTAAAGCATGGACCGAGAAATTCACCTAACCATATGTTGGTCCACATTACATACCATCGTATACATAGCACCATCCCAACAATCACATTTTACCAATCTCATATGGATTAGGTACGGGTTCGCTACAATGTACAATATAAAAAATAAAACATTCAAGGCACCAGGCCAAGTTTCATCCACCAAATACCATGGTTACAAATTATGAAAAATAATTTTACATGACAACAAACAACCAAGGACACCATCAAAGTAAATTTTTATTCATAAAAATGATGCTGTAAATATTTTAAATCAAAAATACATCTTCACCATTTAACAGATGGAAGTTAAGTCTTCTTTTGGTATCTGCAATTTGATAATAATTAGACATAATCTTCTAAACTTGTTTATTTGAGTATTTGTATCAAAATATTTGTAAACTTGTTTTATAAACACCAAACAGCGTACATGAAAATACATAAATTTATATAAATTTTTTTTAATAAAACCATAAATTGTTATTTACTCTTGTGAATTTCTTCAGACAAAATCATAATAGTTTTTAACAGCAAATTGTTGACTTCATGTATTTTCAATTTTTATACCAACCAAACATAACAGATTGAAAGAGACCGGTATTATATTGCTATAAATATCAACAAATTGTATTTCAAATATTAGCCGAAATCTAATACATTAAATTTCAGTGAATATCAAAAATCAAGTTTCTAGCCTACATGTACCTGTAAATTAACTTATAGAAATGTCATATATATTTTTCAATGCCTACAATATTGTATCTCTAAATAGATGTATTGACCTATTAAACAGATCATACTTGTAGGTGGGTAATAGCAAGAAAGACTGTTTAACAATATCACTGTACAGTGGTCCAGCAGCAACTATTGACAGGCATGGATCCAGAATGTTTTTCAGGGGGTGATACATGATCAGGACTCACAGTAGAACAAATTTTGGCTTAGCCAAAACTTCAGATAAACTTCAGATATGTAGAGTATTTCCTTGAACATTATTAAAATGTGGTTAATTTAAGGAATATTTTATTAGCCAAACACTGAATGTTATAGCCACTTTGTACCGCAACTGGCTAATTTGTCAACGGACAGGGTGAGCCCTGCATGCAACTACTTAAATGGAAGCTTTATATTAGCAGGGAATGCACTTTAAAGTAAGTGGGACAAAAATTGTAATGAGTAAATGGTTCAGATTTCTTCAACCCCACCCTGGATCAGCACCTGATTGAGCATCTAACATGACTTCTTCTACCTGTATCTATTGAGAGGTATCAAACCAGTCGCTCTTCGACACTATGCTCTATACCACAGAGCTGCACAAGAACTCCCAACACCAAGAAGAAAGATATAGAAGGCAAAAGTCTGAGGCAAACTTCGACTTTAAACCAGCCACCTATGCACTCTCATACATTTCAAAAACAAGAAGTTTGTTTTGTTTAACGACACCACTAGAGCACATTGATTTATTAATCATCTGCTATTGGATGTCAAACATATGGTCAATTTAAGTCATAGATAGGAAACCTGCAACATTTTTTCATTAGTAGCAAGGGATCTTTTATATGCACCATCCCTGACAGGATAGCACATACCACAGTCTTTGATATACCAGTCATGATGCACTGGCTGGAACGAGAAATAGCCCAATGGGCCCACCAACTGGGATCAATCCTAGACCAATCGCTCATCAGGAATGCACTTTACCACTAGGCTACATCTTTAAAAACAGTCATTTCATTTCCATGCTATACAAACCAAACACATACATTACATTTCTTTGTTGACTGTTTTTGTTTTATATATACACACTAATAATTAGTATTATGCTAAAATACCTGTTCTGAACAGGCTTTCTGCCAGATAATAATTTGAGGGTATGTAACAAAAGCAAAACAGACCATAAGTGCCCTTACTCTATATACATATAGTCTGTCCCATACTGCTATAAAAAAAACATTTGTAAATAATTACAGTTTGGCTTGACATAAGTAGAAAAGTAAAAGTGTGTTGGAAAGGACAAAAATATACAATTTTTTGGTCCAATTTAGAAAACAATCAGCTTAGAAATAAATAACTTGTACCGGGTAGTTAATTCCATAGTATAGAAAAGGCATTCCCTGTCGGAAGGACTATAGGTGGTTATGGGTTTAAAAGTTTTGAAATTGGACACTGCATTTCATGTGCTTTGACAAACGGCAGTTCTCTTAGTATCGTCCATCTAAAAATTAAAAAAAAAAATTCCATTAATTCCACAATTTTAGGATACACAATTTTACCCTCTGTACCCTCTTGTAAACAAAAATAATGATTTAGGGTTCCACAACCATAACCAGCCTGTGACTATCCAACATAATCATTACTTTATATTAATAATAATTTTACACAAAAGATTATTGTAATTAATATGCGAGCTTAAATGGAGAACTGCTACTACTATTACTACATGGAGCATTTTGTTTTTTAAATTTTGGTTAGCTAAAGTTGGGTGATCAGTTGAAAATTGAGTAGCAATCACTGAAATGTGTGTAGCGAATCACAACGCAATAATACTGAACAGAGTTTTTCCTGTACTACTACTAACTTTAAAAAAATATATATATAATGTCAGCTTAAAAAAAAGTACTGGTCATGTAGTGGAATCTCAGAATTTTAAAAATGTATTTTCACTTTCAAGGGAGATCCTGTATATGCATCTTGTTTGAAATGGTCCAAACATACATGTATATTTGTTACAATAGTGGAAGGTATTAATCACATTTAAATAACAATTTCTGTTGTAGATAATAACAATACTAAATTAATGATGAAAATTAACAAATGTCCAAAATAATTTTTATAATATATAGGTATGTAACTTTAATAAGTATTATAACATTATTTTTTAACTGCCGTCTCCTTCAGAAAACTGGTCAAACAATGACCTAAAGAGTACAAAAATAGCCTCTGTATACTGTACATTAGTAAATTATGCAATTTGAAGAAATTAAATGTGGTAAATAAGATTAATAACCCAACACACCAAATTTTGTGCAATGTGAATGCAAAATATATAGTAAACTTCTTATATAGGTACATGTATAGATAATAATATTAAAATACATCTATATGTATGCTCTCAAAACACAGTCATGTATCAGTGCCATAATAACAAAATAACAAATATACATTATATACACTTCGAACAATCTTAACAGTTCATCAAAAAAGCAGTGTTAATCTAATGGTAAACCTGTACCTTATGTCGTATAAAAAATAAAAATAAAAATAAAATTTCAAATGACTAGTTAAAAGCATTTATACCCAAAGTTCATGACATTTTCTACATGTAATATAACTTCAGTATATAATACTGTAAAAAAACAATATACACACAATACAAAATACCTGGAAAGCAGTTAGTTCAATTTTCAAATCTATTTTGAGCATGACCAAATCTAAATACCAAGTGAACATGCACTTTGCCGCCCCAGATTATTATATTAATTTCCTCTATAAGCCTTCGCTCGAACTAAATTATCGGTTCCCGTCTGTGTTATTAGCTATATTTCCCTCGAATGGGTGATCCATCAAATATTAAATGGGGAAACCACCGAAAAGGATGAACAATTGCTGCGTTTGCACAGTTGGTTGTTTAAACCTTCTGATTAATTATTTAGGCAGAACAAACTATAGATGAATCAGGAAATCGCAACAATAGCCATACAATCCTTTTTTTATGTTGTTTGTTAGACGGCTATAATTATTTAGGCGGAACGAGCTATAAATGAATCTTTGCCATACCTGTCATATTGTGTGTTAAGCGGGTATCGGTAATGATCTTTCAAGTACAGCTAGTGTTACAGTAACTGTTAGATCAACCGTGATACCAATCAAACAATTAGAGCACAAACGGGCCTCGGCATAAAGCGTGACTTTAAACATGTCTGCAAGACCAGTTTTAAATGAAACAATGGGCGAGTTAATCAGCTGTCATCACTTCAGCAACCACACATTTAATTAATACCGACAAGGGCTTCTGCATCACACAATTGGTGTAATTTCTAATAAATTCTTTCACTCAGATATTTTGCTATATAATACATTGATGAAATTTTAAAGTTTGCAGTTACCAAAATAATATATATCTAATTTAAATTTCTGAAAAAGTCACTGAAATATCTGATGTTGATCGAATGGTTCGGTTGAACTACCTGATGGGTCGAACACTTTCTCGAGCACCGACAGGGTTTAAGCCAACGAAATTCAACTGTATATATATATATATATATATATATATATAATTGTTTAAATTTATACTTCTGTTCAAGGATTTTGGGTGCCATTTAACAATTACAGAAGGTTCAAGGAGGAAGGTGCTATTATTACAAAACATGGGGAAGGGAGTGAGTGTTTGTCATGTCAAATGAGTTATTTTTCAAACAATTGCCTAATATTTATTTAAAAAGTAAAATGTAACCAAATGTTGCAATTTAGGAATTTAGATTCTAGTATCATGACAGGTTTTCTGTATCACAATAATTATTTACTTACCATTTTAAGGAAGGTGTGTAACAAAATAAAGGCAAGTTGGAAAGTTATTATTTAAATCATGAAATATATGGGTCAATCGAGGTACTAAAGAATATTTGAACAGAGTTATGAAAACCATTTGAATCAAAGAGATAACAAAGTTATGAAAACCATTTGAATCAAAGAGATCAGGGTTTCCGTCTGACAATAAACTTAAAACAGACTTTATTAGAAATGAAAACATCTGTAATGTCATCTCTGGATAGTTGACTACAACTTGGTAAAACATATTTCGTCTGGTTTTGCTCTCTTATAATATTAACTATAATGGGGCCGTTCAAATATTACGTAATGCTATTTTGTTGTGAAAATTAGACACCCACTCCCTTGTAACGCTAGGCCATACACCCTCCAAAATATTACGTAATGCTTGGAGATACCACCCCCCAACACACAAACAAAACAATGTGGCAATGTTTATTTATACCCATGTGTACTACAATGACGTCATTAAAGTGACATATTTCTGTACAATGAAAAAACCCTGCAGGTTTTCACTTGTGCCATTTTAATTGATCACCGTCATGGTTGACAAAGAAAAATTATACCAAACCCTAATTGAAGGGTACGGAGTTGTCCAAAAAGACAGTTCAACTTGAAGTTGCCAAAGTTTGGAAGGAAATGGCACATTTAAGAGAAAACAAAATTGTGTTATGTAAGGCTGTTCAATACACACCCCCACCCCTTGTAACGCCACATAATGCTTGGACTTACACCCCTCACCCACCTAAAGCATTACGTAATATTTGAAATGCCCCAAACAAAATGATTTTTATGTAAAAATTACTTCTGGTCACACGATAAATACCAACAGAACATCAAATAATATTGGTCAAATTATGTCACAATGGCAATGAATGTGGAAGATTATTGACAAGTGTTATATAATATTTACATGTATTCCTGTGTGGTCTTTGCCTTAAAAATGTTTTACATGGAGGGGTGGGGGTGGGGGAGAGAGCCATTTATATAGGCTTGTTGCCTGTTTGCCGATTCACTTCATTTATTAGTTCCCTACCAGTCCAACCGGAGGGGACTATAGGTTTCATCTGTGTCCGTCCGTATGTGTGTCTGTCCATCCATCTGTCCCACATATTTTTTGCAGAAGGCTTTGAGATACTGAGCTGATATTTTGTGTATAATATCATCATGTATTTTTACAGATCTAGTTTGACTTTCATGACGATTTACCCATATTTGACGGAGTTATGGCCCTTGAAATTAGATGTGGAAATTTGTTTTCCACACTTTTTGTCCCCCCGACCTTTAGATAGAGCTGAAATTTTGTGCATAGGTTTATCATGTACTGTTACAGATCAAGTTTAACTTTCATGGCGATTTACCCATTTTTAATGGAGTTATGAACTTGTTGGGCCCGGTAGGAGACATGTATTGCTTTAGCAGTACTTTCAAAATGCTTGTCTGAATGAATATTGTTTTTAAAAAAAACATTGGGGGGGATTTTGCATTAGATTATTGTTGAATGATGGGTACCATATTACAGCAAAATAAAATTATAAATACACATACATGTTGTATGCAATATTTAACAGTGAAACTGCAGTCAGTTTTTTCATATAGGACTACAAAAGGACTATTTTATATTGAAACAAATAAAATATTTTAAATTAAACTAAGTTACAGATTGGTCATACAATAGTGCCTGTGATGTGATGTTGTTAATGTCCTGCATATCAACTGTAAATACATACACATATAGTTCTAAGCAATTATGCTCAAACATTCAGATTATTAAGGACTACATTGTACATATAGTACACATTATAATGTTTTCCCTAGGTTGTTTTAGCATGGTGTAGCACCATGCCTCAATAGTATAATGCCATCTTGTCTTAGTCAGTGCCATGCTGCCCTGAGATTAAACAAGCCTTTTTCAATACATTTTCTAAAATTACCTTTATAAAACACTCAGAAAATGCATTATTAATTAATAAAATATGCCTGTTATATATTTGCCATTAATTTTTTAAAGCAAGTACATTAAATACATTTATTTTTATTTCAATTAATGTTTTTTGTCTTAAAAAAAGTTCTCTACTCTACCATGTCTTGCCAAATTTCTAGGGCAACCCCTGCAATTAAGAAAATGTCCATAGCAAAAAAATATGTCATGTGGGGGGGGGGGGGAAGGAGAATTAACGTGGAGAATTAAAAACTCCACGGCATTGCCGATTGTCATGAGCAATTGCATGGCTTGTAGGGAAAACACTAAATTAATAAGTACTACATGTACACGTCCCCTTCATTAACAGAATGAAAACTCCGAGTCGACCCTCTCCTTAAGTTCGTTGATCTGCTGCAGGAGACTGGATGTGCTGCTGTGCATGGACTGTCCGTAGATGGTCAGGTCGTCCTGTGTGGCGTAGTCCGGCTCGTTCCAGTCGCTTTCGTCGTTCGACTCGTTGAGGCTGGAGAACGAGCTGGCACGGCTGCTCATATCCGTCCCAAACGAGTATTCAGAGTAGTTGTCCTGCAGCACCGTCTTGTAGTCCTGTATAGACTCGTGCAGCGACCACAGCTGACAGAGCAGAGACACGTCCATCTGTCTCAAGTCAACCTACAACGTATATAATTAGGGGATAACTATGTTGTATTTGGCCATTTGCGGACATTCATGTTGGTTTTACAGTCGCAAATTGAGTTTTACCAGCAATGCAGAGCAAAGACGAATTGATATTTGCAACTGTAAAACCAGCATGAACAACCACAAATGATCAAATACAACATAGTTATCCCCATTCTAAATCAATAAATGCATGTTCTTTCTAAAAATCGTTTAAATAATAATTTTTTAATGAATGCCCCGTTCTTATAAAATAATTATAGTGCAAACCATTAAAAAAAAGATTTTACATGTAATACAACTGTTGCTCCTATTATCGGTTTTGTATTTTATTGTTTTATTAACAACAATACCAGTTATTACAGACCTTCGTTTTTGAAAAACCCAGGTGTGCTAAAAATCGCACTCCTCAAAATGCTTACGAGGGGGGGTGGAAATCAAAACGACAATTAAGTTCATTGTGAACAGAATGGAAACATTTGTGGCGTTGTGGATTGGATTCAATAAACAATTTGTTCACTTCAGGGGCGCGTTATTTCGCGCCCGTCAGATTGAGTTGACGGGGGTTCACGGGCGTGATAGCGCTCGCGCCCGTCAAAAACAAAGGTCTGTTATTATTATTGATATTCCACATACTCATTCCACATACTCATCACAACAATTAGTGCTCGATAACGAAGATTCCTAATTCGGCATACTTACTTCCACATTCCTGTCAGCATCACACAAATATTTGTAATTAATTAAGTAATACAATTTAGAGGAGCACACATTTTGCTTCAGAAAAAGATTGAACATTGGTATTTTAAAAGTAGGCTAAGTACATCCAACTAAACAGCGAGAAGTACTAGTGTTTTCCCTAGCTTGTTTTAGCATGGTGCAGCACCATGCCTCAATAGTCTAACACCATCTTGCCTTAATCAGCACAATGCTGCCCTGAGATTAAACAAGCCTTTTTCACTAATTAATTCTAAAATTGCCTTTATAAAACACCAAAAAAATGTATTATTAATTAATAAAATATGCCTTTTATATTTTTTGCCATTCATTTATTAAAGAAAGCCCATAAATTACATTAATGTTTATTTAAATTAATTTTTGTGTATTTTGAATGAAAAACAAGTGCCCCGAAAATGGTGAAAATGCCCCAAAAGTGTATGGTCTACCATGTCTTGCCTAATTTCCCGGGAAATCACTAAGTACCATATGAATATGTAAATAGACTCATGGGTAATCCCCAAATTTCTGACATGGTATGCTTGCTTTACTGTACTATATGCAGAGTGAATTAGAATATTGTACTCATGAATGAACATGTACTTTATTGGCAAGGCTTTGGAATTAAAAAAAAAAAAATCATTAGTGTTACTTTATTCACAATTGGTCCACTTTGGAATATTGTAGTCAGTATCTTGTAGGTTCCCTGGTAAAATACTACATTACAAGACGTATGCATTTATGTATCAGAGCTCGATATAGGAAGTAAAATATGGCCTTCTAGCTGTTACTTTTATAAAACAGCAGGCTAAAAGAAATATGACCTGCTAAAAAAACATGGCATGCTGGAAATAAGGCAGCACAGAGTTAGTGTAAGATTAGGGACAGCGTGTAGACAAGTAAGACATCCTAGATGTAATTAGAGCATTATTAAATTAAAATATAGCAGAATCACGATCTTAACCGCAGCTAACTAAAAAATGAGATGATCGTATATGCACAGATGTCTCTAGAAAAATGGACTGCAATTGTTTAGGTAATTTTAGCAGGTGATGTTTTATTTCACCTGCTAGTTCTAAAGAATGGACTGTTTTTCGCTTTTCACAGGCTATTTCAAGCCCTGTGTATACATGTGTACACACCATCTGACCAGATATACATGTACATGTAAGTTTAGTGTCCAGAGCAAAGCAACTCACTTCATATGTCTGCCTTAAATTTCCAGGGAATATAGACTGACAAGTATTTATTTAAAAGATATGGATGATGGAAAAGAATCCTAATTAAGTTATATGCGAAGTTACTGGCAGAAATATGTAACACATTGTCAGTGCCCCACAACTGATGAGAAGAAGTCAGAATGGAGGCAGGAGTATGTTCACTGATGAATGTGGAGTATGGATATATACATGTATATAATAAATCATCATCCACAAAGAAAAAACTAATATTTTCTACGATAATGGTCAAAACTTTAAGAGCGTGGAGCAAAAAAATGGCCTGTACTGCACTGTACTGTGTGTCAATTTTTCCACAATCAAATGATGATGCCATTGCTATCATGAGACGATTCTATTTCTATGATATAGTATATGCCAAATTAAAATGCAAAGAGGATTTCAAGAAAAAGGTTACATGGATTGAAAAACCATCATTAAAAATGGTCAGGAATAGCAAATATAGGCAGGAAATATACATCAGGACATATCTGAAGGCAAAATGGAGATAATTGCTATGAATGTTGAACAGCAAGGTCTGAGGAATGTTTATTCTGATATATTACAGGGGACGATATTTCGAAATCTGAGGTAACCGAAAGTCGGTTCACGTGGTTTGTACCTAGGTAACCAAATGTTCGGTTACGTGAATTATATTTGGGTAACCCATTGGTTACCTGATCGGTTCCCTAAAAGTTACATTGGAATTATATTTTAAATACATAATTTTTACCTCAAACATGAAATTAAAACTAAATACAAAAGAAAACGCTTTATAAATCAGTTTCTTTAATGTTTGCTAAAGTTAACAATATTGTAAAAGGACTAAATATCAGCCCCATTAGATACAGCCCATTCCCGGTCTCGCTGAAGAATAACACGCAAGACTCACAAGACTAATAATAAAAAATAAAAAAAATAAAAAAATAAACAAATAAAGACTACCATTTGGCACAGATAATATGTAACATTTGGTATACAGCAGATAAAAAAATATATAAAAACTAACCCAAAACAACTGTCCAGTTCCTGTGAACACTTCCAGATTCTTTTGCTACTTTCACTTTCTCTATACTACAGTGACGTTCCAAATGTTTGTTTTTTAAAGCCCATTATGTGATGTTACTATTTTTCAACTTTTGTGACACTTTTGGATTACTGTTTACATTAAAACCGTTTTCAACATTTGTAAAATTATTGGAAATCCAATATTATTTCTCTATATCATCCTTTAGAGATAAAATAGCAGTTGATAATTTAGCCATCCCCAGCGGTACGTGCACATTTCTTTAAAACGTTTGGCTCAAGTCTACACTGAGCATTTAAATGATTTTAATTTAGACTGGTCGCACGTTACAACTGTTGTTTACTGGTTTGTAGCATGCTGCGTATTTAGTATCTAAAAATCAGTCTAAAACATTTATTGAAATACTATTCGGTCTATTGGAATACTAGTAGTAAGTCTGCGTGAATAAAACTTCCGGTAATCGTAAAGTTTGCCATTTTTAATTTCTGAACGTCTACAGGTCACGACATAACCGATCTGCGGTTTGCGTGAATTTAATTTTGCGTAACCGACACGCGAACAGAACGGCGGTTCGCGTGAAATATTGTGCCCTGTATTAAATGCTATGAATGTTGAACAGCAAGGTCTGAGGACTGTTTATTCTGATATGATATTAAATGCTATGAATGTTGAACAGCAAGGTCTGAGGACTGTTTATTCTGATATGATATTAAATGCTGACAATTCACTAGAAGTACAGGAGCACAATTTGAAACAAGTACAGAATATAAAGCATCGGATCGCTTGTGAAAACTGAACGGAAAGGGGTGATGAGTGTCACAGAAAAATGCAGCAGATTGATTGCAAACCATATTTAATATGCTGAATGATCACCTGTTTGTGCAGAAAGTGCTTGGAAATAAGGGCAAGCCACCAAGTAATGGTGATCCTGTATACAGACAACCAACTGAACGATATAAGGAACTTCTGTACATCTACGGTCTAGTGGAACAAACAGTCTGTGCTGGGGATCAAACATCACGCCACTGCCATTTAGAAAAGAATGTCCAGAGATACTTGCAGCACAAGGTGGGGGTGAATGACAAAATGAAAAAACTGATTTTCACCTCAATATTTGGAAAGGATGGCCTACTTCAGACAAAAGATTCCTTTTCAAGAGTTCAATTCCAAATTTAAGCAAGACATTTTTGGACATATAGTGATGCAATTCATAGACTACATGTATGTACTTCGAAAAACTTCTTCTGTGTCTTTGAGATGTGTTTGAGCCATCCAAAAAAGATTATTGGCTACCCATGAACTGGACCAATAATAAATGAGTTGATCAACATCATCATCAAGCTTTCTACCAATTTTAATACTCACGGTGCCAGACATAGAAAATCTGTACTGTAGAATTGACAAGCTACAGAACACGGATATTATGAAGTGGTAAAAAGATTGAAGCATATGACATATTCAACGTGGCATGGGAAAACCAAGGAAAAGAAAGATGTGTATGTCAAGAAGTTCCTATCAAAGAAAGTGCACAACCTCAAATCAGAGAAAGTGTAAGTAACATCAACAGACAGACAACTGACTATTACCAGAATGCCAACCACTGCAAAAAAGCCAGAACAATGTCAACATGTAAGAATTGATTGAGCTAGATCAAATAAAAAGGTTGAAATTGTAAAATGGACTACTTCTAAACATATCTGCACAAACCAACAAAATGTGTATCAGCCCCTAATCTAGAATAGAAAAAGTAGGAGAAGTGACTTCTATCTTCCTACAAGAAAGGGGAGAAGTTTGATAAAAATAGGCAAAGAGAATATTTATTGTTACATTTAGTAACATTTCGCCATGTTCCACATTCATTCGAAAATATTCTGATTTATACACTCGGTTCTAATCGTAATATTTTGATATAGAATAATACTTCCGGTAATACAATTTAAACAAAACAATTGTATGTTTCATTAAAAACATTATATTATTAAGTAGTTGATAATGTGTCGCTATATTAAAATGAAAGCAATAATTAGTATGTTCTGGCATAAATGAATGTGGCCACGGATTAACAATGCTTAACTGGAGTCTGGTCAAATTTTGCAACAAATAAGTGGGAGTTTTTAGTCGGAACAATAAAAAATAAAATGTTTGCATTGCTCAAATAAAATATAACTTTTATTGTGTGCATCAAACATACAAATGGATACTGGTATGGGACACAATAGTAACTGTTAAAAATATGTTACTGTTAAATGACATAACGGTTTTTGTCAGTTGCGTTTCTGTACACACCGTAGCTTGTTTCCTTTGATGTCCAGTGTAGACTGATCAAAAAAAAATTCAGTGTGTGAAAAAAAAGTGTGCATTTCGAAATAGTGGAGCTGGGTGCTGTAAAATATAGTAGGATGAGGGAAAATAAAGAGAGGCACAGAAAAATTAAAGGTGATGGCTGAGTGTGAAAGGTGTGCAGCAAAACGTAATAGTGGGTGGGTAATTTTTGACATGCTTCCATCAGAGAACTATTCAAGCATGCCTGTCGTGGGCACAACCTCTGACTTCGCCAGAGAGTTCTATCCATGACAGGGACTAGGGGCAATAGTGGGGCAGCCCGTCCCCTTAAATGGAGCAGCGACAACACCGATGTCGATAACATTTTATTGTTGTTATCATTAATTCTTGGTTTGTGGGCAGTAATTCTGAGGTTATCGTCAGTATTTGTCAGTCGTTGGTAATTAGTATGACTGACCATTTATTTCCTATCCCATGCACGTGCTGTAACCTCACCGTGGTACAGGGGTGTAACATGATCTTTGAGAATGGCCAATACAGCACAAAATTGAAATTTTGAGTAAAAGTCAGTATCTATCTGAGATATTTGTATTTTTGCACAGTTCTTTACACTGTAACACTGTTTTTCTTTAAATCTTGAATTTTTATATTGATGTTGATCATCACTTTATTTGTTTGCATTACCATAGTTTGACACCCAATAGCCGATGTATTTTTCGTGCTGGGGTGTCGTTAAACATTCATTCATTCATTATGTTCTATATAACATTTTTAAAACTTACCATTTCCTTCCTCAGTTTTGTCAATGTTGTGTTCAGTTGACAAAAAGGAGACCTATCACTGCTCGCCTCTCCGTTACAGAGGTTCCTGTTTGTATTACTATCTGAACCGTTTCTCACAACATCACAGTTTTGCGAAGAGGTGTCCTCTCTGTTTGCCTGTTCCTCTACTGAAGATTGTGCGTGCGGTGAAAGGAATTTCTCAGTTTCACGCGACTGGGATGTGTCCGACCCTACTAAACCGCTGAAACATGCAGGCAATGGTGGTAAACCGGGAATCACAGACATTTTTGGGTTGCAGTAACTACAACACCTTTGTTTACTTATCTGCAGTTTTAAAATCAGTTAACGTTGTACTTTTCATTTCATCAACACAAACACAACTTCCGAAACTTTTAGTTTCCGCTCCCACCTGTCAAAAAGCGCCCTCAGGGAATATCTCCTATTAAAGGGAAACAACTCTAATAGAAAAGGTTTTTTTTTTTTTTTTTTTTTTTATAAGGAGGCAGTGAAGGTTTTTTTTACTGTTTTGTTACTGTACATAGTCCTGTGCTACATTTATTCCTTGTCAGAAAGAAAGAAAGAAATGTTTTATTTAACGACGCACTCAACACATTTTTATTTACAGTTATATGGCGTCAGACATATGGTTAAGGACCACACAGATTTTGAGAGGAAACCCGCTGTCGCCACTACATGGGTTACTCTTTCCGATTAGCAGCAAGGGATCTTTTATTTGCGCTTCCCACAGGCAGGATAGCACAAACCATGGCCTTTGTTGAACCAGTTATGGATCACTGGTCGGTGCAAGTGGTTTACACCTACCCATTGAGCCTTGCGGAGCACTCACTCAGGGTTTGGAGTCGGTATCTGGATTTAAAATCCCATGCCTCGACTGGGATCCGAACCCAGTACCTACCAGTCTGTAGACCGATGGCCTAACTACGACGCCACCGAGGCCGGTTCCTTGTCAGATGCGGATCAAGGCAAAACCGTTGGGAGAGTATCTGGAGTGGGGAGCACACTCTGTAGTGCAGTAGGCAAAGTTTTTAGTGGGGCTGGGGCACAAGCCGGATTTTTTTGTTTTTTTTTTACCGTTATTTATATAAAGTAGGACAAAAAACACGGTATATTTGTGTCTTCGAGTGGGTGGGGGGGGGGTCACAGTCCCCCCGTCCCACTCCTCTGGTTCCTACGGGCCTGCAAGGGAGGAAGGGTGCAAGGGTGCGCAGTTCAATGGTGTTTTTACATTTTCCGTAAAGTAACGAAAATTGCCAGAAACGTTACCGTGAAATGTCAACATTCCTTTGACGTGACGTCAACAATGGTTTGGCGTGACGTCAACAATGCTTTAATATGTTTATTGAAGTCAAAGCGATACTACGTACATTCATCTGGGTATAGAAATGTGCGAATATAATCGCTTTTCGGCATTTATAATCATATTTATTTTAAATGTGTATAAATGTAAAATATCTGTGCATGGATCTAATACTACTGGATTTAATGACGACAGCTAAATACTGTGCTGATTGTTGCAATGTTTTCTACGAGTGCTGAGTGGATATGGTACATATTACATGAATAGAGGTAAGTGTTGAATTACTGAATGTTTGTTTATCAGGATCGTTGAAGACGGAAATTGGGGTGTGTAGGTTTTTATATAGAGAGGCTACCCACAATGGACCGGGGGGGGGGGGGGTGCGAGGAAGACTATCCCCCTCCGCTACGCTAATGTATATATACATATATTAGTAATATATATATATTAGTAAGAATGTACAAAAAATGTTCCCGAGGTTAACGTCGCAGATTCTAGTTTCAACTTGTACAAAGCTGTAACACATTTCGATAGTTACAACATAATGAATCAAGTCTGTGACATTAACGTTGAAACGGAAATATCCTTTAAAATAGATCAGCGCTCAACTCCATAACCGTTACTTCTCAGACGCACATGCGTTTAAAAATATATAAAAAAATGCATTTTGTGGTATAACCAGAAACACTTTGGTTGTACGGAAATGGATAATCTAAACAATAAAATATAAGTAACGTTTCATTTCAGTGATGACAAACGACTCCAATAGTGACAAATATGCTTTAGTGTTTAAAAACTAGGGTCTGTCACTTTAATTCAGTCGCAGGAACTGCAGTCGAGGGTGTTGGAGATGCGCACACACCCTACAAAGTTCGTCGTTCGAAGTGCCTCGAAAAATCCAACGTTTAGCAGATGAACATGATGCATT
This sequence comes from Gigantopelta aegis, assembly GCF_016097555.1. NCBI lineage: Eukaryota > Metazoa > Mollusca > Gastropoda > Neomphalida > Peltospiridae > Gigantopelta > Gigantopelta aegis. The sequence goes on from NC_054702.1 coordinate 34,527,165, forward strand.
TAATACATTTTATTGGTTTTTAGTGGGGAACATGTTTACAGTGGTCAGTTTGATATTTCTGTAGAAGACTGCTATATAGACAATACATGTTAGTGTACTTTAAGCGTTGCACTCCCTCCCTAAAAAAATAATGAATCCGACCCAGCTTGTTTTGACCATATAAAATTGGAATATTACTAGCACCCATCTGCCCGCATCACAGACTCGTTATAACACCTGTACGATTTCACGCTGAATCCGCAACATGGAAAAAACATTATTCCGTGGGCTTGCAGAGGGAAAACTTTAATGAGCCCCATATGCCATTTTGGGTATACTCTTTCAAACTTTGAAATATGATTTTCAGCCCATCAAGGAACAAGAAAACCAGTGTTGGCAATTTTTCAAACCACTGAAACGTCCGCCATCTTGAATTTAAAAATGGCCGCTATATCAAATATATATTAACCCTCCTATTATGAGTTGAAAAGGTTTGTAGCAAATACACAATGTAGCTATTTTATATAGCCGCCATCTTGAATTTCAAAATGTCTGCCATATGAAAGTGTTTGTATCAATATATCAGTTTCTAACTGATCTAGAAACGTGATTTTAGTGACTACACTCACATCCCATCCCCCATTTTCTGGTCAAATCGTAATGGTAAAACCATTAATATCAAAATCAAAATCGTATCTCTGTACAAGTTATAGTCAAGAGTTGTTTTTGACCATCATGACTGGTCAGGTGTTTTGCCATAAAAAAACGACTGCCGCTTTTCAGGACGATGCATACGTCCTTCTCACTTTGTCTGAAGGAGTACTGCTACTTTCATTACTGACTAGACAAATCTAAAGACATTTAAACATCTGTGATGACATACACTCACGAAAGAGTGTTAAAAACGTGGCTCTAGTCTGTTGCGAACAAAGATTCTTGATAGTTCGAGTCATGTTCCCCCCGGGGGGCGGGACGTAGCCAAGTGATGCGCGGTCGGTCTGGGATCGATCCCCGTTGGTGGGCCCATTGGGCTATTTCTCGCTCCAGCAAGTGCACCACGACTGGTATACCAAAGGCCGTGGTATGTGTTATCCTGTCTGTGGGATGGTGCATATACAAGATCCCTTGCTGTTAATCGAAAATAGTAACCCATGAAGTGGCGACAGCGGGTTTCCTTTCTCAATATTTGTGTGGTCCTTAACCATATGTCCGACGCCATATAACCGTAAATAATATGTGTTGAGTGTGTCGTTATATAAAACATTTCCTTCCTTTGCTCCCTCTCCCCCTCCCGAAAATATATTATAAAAAGAAAATCCTCTATGAACAGGAGGGGTTTGACCCCCCCCCCCCCCCCCCCCCCCCCCCCGCCTAACTATAGTCTCTGCCTCACTGGCAAATCAAAGCATGTAGTATTTTATGTCACTGATACCGCTTTGGGCTCTAAGGTTTTGTTTTGCTGCTCCTGGTATGATCATTACTAATACTTTAAGTGAAAGGAATCTGGTTAGATATATTAACTGTACAGTTCCTTCAGAGAATTATATTCCAGATTACTGGATCATATAGGTAACATACTCTGGAATGTATTGTGCATAATCAGTGCAATCATATCGAAAGAAGTAAGTTAGTGAATAGTTGCTCAATGGTCAATCACGGTGACGTGTGGTACTTTAGAGCTGAAGCAATGTCACAATCTCCTCGATGTCCTTAATCCATACCTGTGGCGTCACACCATTGTTCTAGGTGTAGATTATTTTTTCTAAATCGATACCTGTGATGCAATGTGCCTGCCTCTAGTGAACTTTAGGCCTACATAACAACTGTGGTGCTACACCAATTTGTTTTTAATTTACTGACAACTGATCATATTCCTGTTAGATATAACCCACAATCAGATATGCACAAACCGTTTGAATACAATATTTCTTTTTTGTTGTCAGTTGCCCATTGTTGAAGTTTATTCAAAGTTACTATTGACGTTTTAAGTGATACTCATATTAGACGATCTGTTGCAAGTCTAAAAAATCATCCACATATAGTATGTACAATTTACTATTTTGGATGAATAAATACGTGTATTATCCCCCCTTTTTTACATTCAGTTCATGCTTGTATAATTGTTTTGTATTAATACATATCTGAAACAACGTTTGCGAGGCATACATAGTATAGTTGAAACTTGCATTTAGGATCCTCCAATGTTTAATAATAGGAGAGACTGTTAATGTTCTCCGTGTTCATTGTTTTTACCTTTCTGCTTTGGCAAAGATGTTTCCATCTTGTGTTCAGTAAGTATGTATTGTGTTTTGTATATGAGCAATAAACACCAGATTTAAACACAGAGTTATGGATAATTTTGGCAGCATGCAACTTTTACTGGTGGAAATAATGATAACGCCGATTCCACTCTCACTTTGAAAAGTGTCGGTTAAACGTTTAGAACTTAAATCTTGCAGTCAACATCTAAGGTCCATTGCCATGGAGGTATTTTAAAAGTCCATACTTTCATCTGGGATCATAAATAACGAGAACGACCAATACCAAATGCTAATTATCAATGGAAGCTTCCTTGCTAAACGTTTCAACTCGTAGCCAGATAACCCACCGTGATATGAATGCGTTGCATGTAAAGCCCCGATCACACTGCTAAGGATCAGGACGCCGGGTTAGTCACGGATACGATCCGGTATCATTCGTGACAATTCGTTGTGGTGCGTACTAAACTGTACCGATCCTTAGCGATCCGTAGCGACCCGTAGCACTCCCCGTTGTCAACTAACCCCAATCCTTAATAATCCTTGGTTTATCTGTTGAAAACCGTAGTTAAACCGTGGTGCATCGTAGGGGTCCGCGGATAGACCACTATCCGGAGTTACTCGATTCTTTCCATTTGATTCTACTGATCGCATTCCAGACAGATTTTATAATCACCAATGACTGACTGTACCCTCTATGAGCCTTAATCCCATCAGTACTACAAACATTCAAGTTATCTGAAGAGTTTTCATAAAAAGGTTGTTTTTTTTAATTTAAGAAAAAACGTAATCGAAATTGGGTGTATATATATATATATCATTGGTGTAGCCAGCATTTCATACTGGGAGTGGGTACACTACACTTCCCCAGAGTCGTGTTATGGGGTAATTAACAAAATAAAAGGTGGTATGTGCATTCCTATTATTTAATAGGAGAGACATGGATCTATGCCATCCTACCTGACGACGCCAGTAAACAACTGACGGGAGGCTATAGCCTACGTGTATACACAATGTAGATGCATTTTTAACAGACACTGAGTACGTCTCCATACTATTACTACGTTGTTTTTGGTTATTTAGACAACAACATTATACATAGGAAATATGAGTACACTTTATTTTTCAATACATTTATACAATATAAATATTGGTCGATAAATGATGAAAAAATGTTACTCGATTCTTTCCATTTGATTCTACTGATCGCATTCCAGACAGATTTTATAATCACCAATGACTGACTATACCCTCTATGAGCCTTAATCCCATCAGTACTACAAACTTTCAAGTTATCTGAAGAGTTTTCATAAAAATGTTGTTTTTTTTAATTTAAGAAAAAACGTAATCGAAATTGGGTATACAGTGGACTCTGTCTAAACCGGACTCACTTCGTACCGTCGAAATAGTCCGGTTTACATAGAGGACCGGTTTAGACAGAGTTCATCCAGAATTATGGTTCTTGAATTATCGACAACTCGCGATCAACAATGACATTTGAACCCAAGGATGGTTGGAAAACAGTCATATAAGCCAGACTTGCAATCGATTATTTCGCAGACATAAAAATATACTTAAAGGGACATTTCTAAGTTTGCTGCAATTTTTTAGATATTATCGACTAACAGACTTTTTAACGATTGTAATTACATATCAAATATATTTTTCTGCATAAAATATTAGTGGCTGCATATTAAACGTGTTTCTGGTCGTTCTAATATTTGTACTAGGTTAAATTTCATTTTATTTCCTAAAACATTATTACATTTATTCGTACGTACGAAATTATTTGAATACAAAATCCAGATCTAACGGCCTATCGCAATAAGAGTAAACTTCACACGAGTGCGATTACATTTTATATTTGATCTTGCGACGACGACCTGATTATTTGGCAATTGACGATCATTGTTCAACTAATTAAGCAGCCCGTCGTTCAGTCAAATCCCAATCCGGTGTAGACAGAGATAATTAATGCATGAACTGTTCTTTCGTTCTTGATTTTTGATCCAGAGTCCGGAGTAGACAGAGTACGGATTAGGCAGAGATTTATACCTAAGAGATAAACGGTAGCTGGACGGGACTTTAGAAATGGACCGGTTTACGCAGAGATCCGGATTACGCAGAATCCGGTTTAGACAGAGTCCACTATATATATATATATATATATATATATATATATATATATATATCATTGGTGTAGCCAGCATTTCATATTGGGAGTGGGTACACTACACTTCCCCAGAGTCGTGTTATTACCCCAATTAACAAAATAAAAGGTGGTATGTGCATTCCTATTATTTAATAGGAGAGACATGGATCTATGCCATCCTACCTGACGACGCCAGTAAACAACTGACGGGAGGCTATAGCCTACGTGTATACACAATGTGGATGCATTTTTAATAGACACTGAGTACGTCTCCATACTATTACTACGTTGTTTTTGGTTATTTAGACAACAACATTATACATAGGAAATATGAGTACACTTTATTTTTCAATACATTTATACAATATAAATATGCAAGAAAATCATGAAATAAAATTTTAAAAGTGTATGTAAACTTCAAAAGAACACCAGTCTGAATACACTACAGCGTTTACATAGTTCATGTGTATAGATCAACTTGGATTATCTGGCAGGGTGAACTCTGGGTCTAGAAATGGGTAGTCTTCTCTTTGGTGCAGGTTTCATTCTTTGCAGTTTACTGACGATAATCCAAATGAGAGCAGCAAGTGCCATGGTGGTTATTCCTCCACCAAAACCAAGCGCACCTGCCGTCAGAAGCCGCTGGTTGGAAATCCTTGGTCTGATGAGCGTGGTAGTCTTAGTTTCTCCAGTTACAGGGTGAATGCAGGTGCAGATCACCGTGCCGTATTTAACTGCTCTTTCCTAAACAGAAAAACCCTATATATTTCACTATTACTTAGAAGAAAATAACAACACAGATATGAAGGATTGATATGTGGAGATATGTGGAGAACATAGAACCAAATGGGGAGGTGGGTGACAAGTGCATTCCCCCCCCCCCCCATCCCCCCACCCCCTCCCCTGCAGTGCAATAATTACTGATATTTAAAAAGGTTATGTCTCCTTCCCAGCACATAATTTTATTAACTGCTGCAAAAATCCAAACACAATTTATATATAGTTTTAATTTAAAAAGTCTTATTGTTTCAACCAGGTATGTTAAACCAACTGACTTAATTTAATTTTAGTCACCATTTTGTAGTCAAAACAAGTCATGAAGAATGATGAGGAATTTGAAATGTTTTTATTATTTTCCCTTTTGGCTGCATAACTTGAACAGCATTGCGAGACAGCATGATTAAACCATAACTGCTTATTAAGCACAACAATAATTTGGAATGTAACTGATCAGGATTACCAAACATTTATATAGCTACCTTTCCATATTTCCTTTCTGGTGTTACTGCTCAACTTGTTCGTTAAGACAATTTGTTTACATATAAGCAGTGCGACATCCGAGTCAGTTGTAGTACAGTAAACTACTTTGTTTTTAAGTGTATTTATTTATTAAACTGTATTAATTTATTAAAATGTATTATTTATTTTTAAAACTTAAACGTTTATTTGAATTAATTGTGAATGTGTGGATCGACATATATCTTATACTATAAGTAATCTTTTATTTTTGAGATAACAAGCGAACAATGACTTTAGAAGAAAAAAAAGGATTATGCAATATACTTACAGCATATGCTCGATCTGAAATATCAAACGTATACCATTTCAATGTGTGATTAAGTAAACAAATAAATAATGCAAGCTTTATATGATAAATATATATTGATTGTAAAACCTAAAAAATAAATACAATGTCTAACCATAGTCCATATCAGCCAGTTTGTTAAAATACAGGTCCGTTCCTGCTTTGATCATCAATAAGCTGTAATATTTAAAACTGTAGACACAACTTACAAGATGCATATATATATATATATATATATATATATATATATATTCTTGTTATATTAAAGCTGCTGAACGTGTTTCTGATGTACGTGCCTTTGTTTCTTATAAAATGCATTTTGATCTACTACAAACAGTAGCACGACCAGCAACACGTTAGGTTTGCAAAACAATTAATAATTTAAGCAAGATGTTATATGTACTGTTAAATTCAATTAAATGGTAAACCAAAACAAAAATGTAATAACCTAAAATATGTTACACTGCCCAAAAACTAAGGTCAGCGGTAGTGGCTCTGTTTTAACTTAACCAAATTTCTACTTTCCAGTTGCCAAACACATGTACTGAATATAACCCAGAAATATAATCATTATAGCTTACCTACTAGCTTGCAGGATCCATCTGTAATAATGTAACACAATTTAAATTTAAATGTTAAATTAAATATTTTTCAAACAGGTGCTATTAAAATACCTTTACGTTTTGACGAAACATTAGGTCAGTAATTTGATATATTTAACAACTCGGTATATAGTCCTGAGTTGTGACTGTCGTTTGCATTTATTACTACATAAATAATGTATCCTCTAACGGGAAATGATTTCAGCGCACGCGCATTAAAATGTACGCTCGATTTGATAAAATAATGTTTTACCTTGTTCAATTTACTATCGAAATCAAGTAAGAAATGTTTATAACGTTGTCAGATTATCTTGTGAAGAGGTTAAATGCAAGCCGTGGTCAAATGTTCACATTCCTCAAATACTCCCGTAAAGCGGGGTATTGTTTTTCAACAGTGACGCGTGTCACGTGACTTCACTAAAACCTTTAAGGCAATGACTTTGCAAAGCATACGAGACTTCGACAATGACAGCGTTGTAAAACTGTTCCATATTTAGGTTGTTTAATATAGATGTAGTCATAATAGCTGTTGATACATGGTATTGTGGTCTATTAGAGTGCGCCGTGAGGCCCAATACCTCTGACTTCAGCACTTGAGGTTTCTATTAGGGTTATCCCACCCTTAGTCCATATCAGTCTAGCCTCTACCCATTGACCAGTCCAGCCTGGGTATCCCTAACAGACGCCAAAGCTCCTGCTTGCATAGCTCTCTGGGTCACTGAGACATACAAACCCCCTCACCACATCAAGGAATGGACTATGAAGGGGATTTAATATAGATAACATTTAATATTTTAAAGCAACAGTACAAAATGGCCGTCGTGTATACATTTCTCTCTGTATAAAATTAGTTTTTATGCCTACCTGTTTTTCGCCTCATTTATGCAGTTTGGATTTGCAAGATTTAAAGTCACCAGAAGTATTCCGATTTCAGGGTTCACGCGTGTGAAGATTCAACAAGATATATGTATATAGACCACTTTATGGGATAGCCCACTTCACGGTGTTCACGATACAAGGCACTTGTTATCCAGATAAAAATAGCCATTGCTTAAGTTTATGATGGTCGATTTATAGATGAAATATGTTTTTGAATTAGTGATATACTTTTCTCAAACACGTTTTATTAATGTTTTTAAAAAACCTCCCATAGCTTCCAGTAGAAACAATTATGGTGAGTTACTTCCAAAACCCTAAACTTTTAATTTTACTTATATGATTATTAAGATAAAAAATTTAGAAATTAAAAACGTTTTAACACTTTTTGTGTTCAGAAATTACATATGGAATTCTATTCTGAATTTTTATAATATTTTAAAATCAGTATTTTCCACAAAAATTACCCTCAATTTCTGTCACATTTAATATGAGTTACTGACCACATCAACAGAACAAGATTGTCCTTTTTATGTTCATGGTATTTTTATGGATGGACGAACATTCACCCTGCAAATGTTGGCATCTGTATATGTACTTTCATATTAGAAAACGTTTTTTTACAGAAAAACCTGGCACACACCTGTTTTGTTTCCACCCATGCCATCAAGACCAGATGAAGTCCAAGGTACACTGCTTCCACCTTTGGTCCCAGTACCACCATGTCCAGCTGTTGTCCGAGGTGGGATATTTCCACCCTGGCCCCAACTGTTCCCAGTTACACCACTTCCACTCTGGCCCCAACTGTTCCCAGTTACACCACTTCCACTCTGGCCTCCAGTGTTCCCAGTTACACCACTTCCACTCTGGCCCACAGTGTTCCCAGTTACACCACTTCCACTCTGGCCCACATTGTTCCCAGTTACACCACTTCCACTCTGGCCTCCAGTGTTCCCAGTTACACCACTTCCACCCTGACCCACAGTGTTCCCAGTTACACCACTTCCACTTTGGCCCACAGTGTTCCCAGTTACACCACTTCCACTCTGGCCCCAAGTGTTCCCAGTTACTCCACTTCCACCCTGGCCCCCAGTGTTCCCAGTTACACCACTTCCACCCTGGCCCACAGTGTTCCCAGTTACACCACTTCCACTCTGGCCCACACTGTTCCCAGTTACACCACTTCCACCCTGACCCCCAGTGTTCCCAGTTACACCACTTCCACTCTGGCCCCCAGTGTTCCCAGTTACACCACTTCCACTCTGGCCCCAACTGTTCCCAGTTACACCACTTCCACTCTGGCTCCCAGTGTTCCCAGTTACACCACTTCCACTCTGGCCTCCAGTGTTCCCAGTTACACCACTTCCACTCTGGCCCACAGTGTTCCCAGTTGCACCACTTCCACTCTGGCCCACATTGTTCCCAGTTACACCACTTCCACTCTGGCCTCCAGTGTTCCCAGTTACACCACTTCCACCCTGACCCACAGTGTTCCCAGTTACACCACTTCCACTCTGGCCCACAGTGTTCCCAGTTACACCACTTTCACTCTGGCCCCAAGCGTTCCCAGTTACACCACTTCCACCCTGGCCTCCAGTGTTCCCAGTTACACCACTTCCACCCTGGCCCACAGTGTTCCCAGTTACACCACTTCCACTCTGGCCCACACTGTTCCCAGTTACACCACTTCCACCCTGACCCCCAGTGTTCCCAGTTACACCACTTCCACTCTGTACCACACTGTTCCCAGTTACACCACTTCCACTCTGTCCCACAGTGTTCCCAGTTACACCACTTCCACCCTGACCCACAGTGTTCCCAGTTACACCACTTCCACCCTGACCCCCAGTGTTCCCAGTTACACCACTTCCACTCTGGCCCACAGTGTTCCCAGTTACACCACTTCCACTCTGGCCCCAAGTGTTCCCAGTTACTCCACTTCCACCCTGGCCCCCAGTGTTCCCAGTTACACCACTTCCACCCTGGCCCACAGTGTTCCCAGTTACACCACTTCCACTCTGGCCCACACTGTTCCCAGTTACACCACTTCCACCCTGACCCCCAGTGTTCCCAGTTACACCACTTCCACTCTGGCCCCCAGTGTTCCCAGTTACACCACTTCCACTCTGGCCCCAACTGTTCCCAGTTACACCACTTCCACTCTGGCTCCCAGTGTTCCCAGTTACACCACTTCCATTCTGGCCTCCAGTGTTCCCAGTTACACCACTTCCACTCTGGCCCACAGTGTTCCCAGTTGCACCACTTCCACTCTGGCCCACAGTGTTCCCAGTTACACCACTTCCACTCTGGCCTCCAGTGTTCCCAGTTACACCACTTCCACCCTGACCCACAGTGTTCCCAGTTACACCACTTCCACTCTGGCCCACAGTGTTCCCAGTTACACCACTTTCACTCTGGCCCCAAGCGTTCCCAGTTACACCACTTCCACCCTGGCCTCCAGTGTTCCCAGTTACACCACTTCCACCCTGGCCCACAGTGTTCCCAGTTACACCACTTCCACTCTGGCCCACACTGTTCCCAGTTACACCACTTCCACCCTGACCCCCAGTGTTCCCAGTTACACCACTTCCACTCTGTACCACACTGTTCCCAGTTACACCACTTCCACTCTGTCCCACAGTGTTCCCAGTTACACCACTTCCACCCTGACCCACAGTGTTCCCAGTTACACCACTTCCACCCTGACCCCCAGTGTTCCCAGTTACACCACTTCCACTCTGGCCCCCAGTGTTCCCAGTTACACCACTTCCACTCTGGCCCCAACTGTTCCCAGTTACACCACTTCCACTCTGGCTCCCAGTGTTCCCAGTTACACCACTTCCACTCTGGCCTCCAGTGTTCCCAGTTACACCACTTCCACTCTGGCCCACAGTGTTCCCAGTTGCACCACTTCCACTCTGGCCCACAGTGTTCCCAGTTACACCACTTCCACTCTGGCCTCCAGTGTTCCCAGTTACACCACTTCCACCCTGACCCACAGTGTTCCCAGTTACACCACTTCCACTCTGGCCCACAGTGTTCCCAGTTACACCACTTCCACTCTGGCCCCAAGCGTTCCCAGTTACACCACTTCCACCCTGGCCTCCAGTGTTCCCAGTTACACCACTTCCACCCTGGCCCACAGTGTTCCCAGTTACACCACTTCCACTCTGGCCCACACTGTTCCCAGTTACACCACTTCCACCCTGACCCCCAGTGTTCCCAGTTACACCACTTCCACTCTGTACCACACTGTTCCCAGTTACACCACTTCCACTCTGTCCCACAGTGTTCCCAGTTACACCACTTCCACCCTGACCCACAGTGTTCCCAGTTACACCACTTCCACCCTGACCCCCAGTGTTCCCAGTTACACCACTTCCACTCTGGCCCACAGTGTTCCCAGTTACACCACTTCCACTCTGGCCCCAAGTGTTCCCAGTTACTCCACTTCCACCCTGGCCCCCAGTGTTCCCAGTTACACCACTTCCACCCTGGCCCACAGTGTTCCCAGTTACACCACTTCCACTCTGGCCTCCAGTGTTCCCAGTTACACCACTTCCACCCTGACCCACAGTGTTCCCAGTTACACCACTTCCACTCTGGCCCACAGTGTTCCCAGTTACACCACTTCCACCCTGACCCACAGTGTTACCAGTTACACCACTTCCACTCTGGCCCACAGTGTTCCCAGTTACACCACTTCCACTCTGGCCCACAGTGTTCCCAGTTACACCACTTCCACTCTGGCCCACAGTGTTCCCAGTTACACCACTTCCACTTTGGCCCCTCGTGTTACCAGTTACACCATTTCTACTGTGACCCATAGTGTTACTGGCTACACCACTTCCAGTCAGTCCACGAGTGGTAGTCCATGAAGTCATAGCCCCAGGTACATTGCTTCGACCATACGGCCCAGTGCTACTTATTCCAGTTGTAGTTCCGTGTCCTCTGCTCACAACTACACCCATGGTTGAAGCTGCAGCAGTTGTTGTGGTAGGAGAGCTGAGCAATGATTGTGTAGTTGTATAGTCTAATTGAAAAACAAATCAAAAGCTTTGCATTTGGAAGAACTGAAGTTTTACACATATTTAATATTGTCCTTTCATTAGAAATAAAATCAGTTGTAATAGTATACATTAAAATTTAGTTTGCTAATTACAGTATTATATGTATATCTTAAGTTTATTTTTTAATGATGACCAGTTATTGTTGGGGAAATGACTGCATCCTTTCAGATAGTTTTCTTAATACCTTGCAGGCACAAACAAATGGTTTTCAAATGTGGTTAATTTTTCTAATGTGGATCTTCAGTAGAAAAATAAATCTTTCTTTCACATAAATGAACCTATTGTTAGCTTTTACATAGAAAATGAAGTGCAATGCCTTAATTATATGTGTGGGGATGTATAGTGAAGGAGGGCTGTATATCTAGTCCGATTGTTTTTTGGGTTTTTTTGTTGACATAATGATATATGGCATTTATATTATGGCATCATGTATTTGGCACAAATTGATTTATTTATACCAGTTTCACATTTTATTCCTTGTAATCCTATGACTTATGTGTTTATTGTTGAATGTACAATTTGTTTTCGAAATATATGATCTCATATGCTATCTCAGTGACATCTTGTCAATCATACCAGAATAAAGTAAAACTTTATAACATTGTAGTTTATGGCGCACACACACAGAATGTTTTCCTAAATAACACAAAACCTTACCAGTTTTACACTCTGGTCCTGTAAAGCGTGGGTCACATTTGCAGGCTGCCTTATTGCCAGTAATTAGACAAGAACCGTTATGGCATGATGGTGGACATGGATCTATATGGTTAAGACGATAAAAGGTTCTAATTACAAATATAACTTGATAATATTGATGTTTAGAAACAATTAAAACATAATTTTAATCCGAAACCCATAATACAAACATTCTATGACAAAAATATTTTTTTATATCAAATTGTCCTTTTTTAAAATTTCCGATTATATTTTATGAAACTATTATCACTATGATGAAAAAATAATTTAGGATAAACTAAACACATACTAATTACTATTATTAAAAACATTTAAAGCCCAAACATTTGAAACATATCAATATAAAAATAAAATTTTAGGTAAAATATCTTACCCTGTGCTGTAGATGGAACTATTTCAAAACACCTTTGTGCATCTGATGGACTAAGAATTGAAATAAAAACTAATTATATAATCAAACGATAGGTGATGGTTTTTTCAAGCAAATAATACACATTAAAAAAATATTAAAAACGAAAAAAAACAGCACATTAATCTACTCACCAGTCATACACAAAAACAATATAAAATTTTTAAAAGTGTTAAAGAGAAGCCATAACATACTAGTATGCATAAAGAGTTGTGATATTCTTGAAGGTTTTTATCTACAGAGGACAGCCAATCTTGACTATGATATATGATTGGAACTCCATCAGTAGCAGGACTGCCACTTACAGTGCATATCAATACTGGTACCAACAGTTAATTTCTACAGCTTTTGTAAAGAGATGACTGAATGCACACAAGGATGTGCATATATAATAAGTATTCTAGGATGTGCATATATAATAAGTAATTCTAAGAAATATTGCCTTCAAACCATATGATTATCAGCAATATTGGACAAGTAAAAAATCTTCAAAACTACATCTCCTCAGTAATATCATTTCATTCATTTCAACTTATTTTCGTGCTTATATCCAATTAAGGTTCAAGCACGCTGTCCTGGGCACACACCTCAGCTATTTGGGCTGTCTGTCCAGGACAGTGGGTTAGTTGTTGATTGTTAGTGGTTAGTGGGAGAGAAGAGGGTGTAGTGGCCTTACACCTACCCACTGAGTCATTAAAACTCTCTCTGGGTTGGAGTTGGTACCGAGCTGCGAACCCTGTACCTACCAGCCTTATGTCTGATGGCTTAACCAAGACACCATCGAGGCTGGTCAGTAATATCAGTGAACACATTATATGCTAGGCAACATAATCGGGCAATCATATACATGTACAAGGTTTTTTCTGTATACTGTTACAAATCTCAGCTGTACCTCTATCCAAAACAGACATAAAACTATTTGGCAATTCAGAAGATGTTTCTAAAAATTATCTTTTTAAAGCAGCAGTATCCGGAATATTTTTTATTATTTAAGCATATAGAACAGAAAATCCAATTACGTTTGGTACATATATGACGCCGCACTCCGCACTGGTTTCACTACGCTGGCTTATCCAGGTCAAAAACAAAGCCAGTATTTTGAAAGTGGGACACTTTTGACGGGCTCGTACCGATCTCGGTTTTCATTGGCTTATCACAAGTATAGAATTCCCCAACAAGAGATCACGTGAGATTTCGCAATTTTTGAACAAATTTAACAATTTTGATTGAGGGGTCATCTCATATCTTCAAAACATATTTATATCCATGGAGGTATGGTACAACGCCTTTCCAGGGGTCGGTGGGTGGGGGATTTGCCTTGAAATGTTGACAGTGGCCAGCTGTTGGCATACGCGTTACATGTAAGGGGATGTTACTAATTACGTAACGCTCTAGGAGTAGAGGAAGAGGGTACTGTGTTCGATTTACGTAACATTTTTCAAGACTATATGCTATTTTTATTCATTACTTAGATCTAAAAAGGTTTTTTTTGGAAATATGCGGTCAGTCTAGAATCGATTCCCTTCGGCGGGTATATAAAAGACCATGGTATGTGATATTCTGTCTGTGGGATGGTACATAAAAACGATCCCTTGCTAAAAAAAAAATGTAGCGGGTTTCCAAGGCGCGTGTGCAGGGATTTCAGCGGGGTTAGGGTTATAGACTGGGTTGAGCGAAGTTTATATGGGGCCATGCTTCCCCCAAGAAATACATTTCAATTTTTTTTAAGCTTGGGCAAGTAAGGGTTTCGACCTCCAATACCTTCCCCCAGCACATGCACCCGATTCCTCTCTAAGATTATATGTCAAAATTACCAAATGTTAGACATCCAACAGCAGATGGAAGGAAGGATAGGATATATTTTATTTAATGACACACTCAACACATTTTATTTACGGTTGTATGGGGTCGGATGATTATTAAATCAATATGCTTTATCTTTGATGTCGTTAAAGACCCCCCCCCCCCGTAACTTTACCCTTTCCAAACGAAATAATATTTATTTGAATTTGTCGATTTTAACACGTAAAATTAAGAAGTGAAAACGTTCATTGTCTACTTTAGTATATTTTATTTTTAAAATATATACATGATTAATGTGTTACTAGTATGCAAACTAAACTTTGAAAGTTCTACTAACACTTTATAAAATATCAATTCTGAAATAGGAAGGTACGACTGTCGATAATACGTTGTGGAGATCAAACCGGTTTTAACTAAAGACTGTAGTACCGTATCCTCAACCGAACGTTCTTCGTACAGCGCAAGATTTCTCTTTTAATGTTTTGAGACGAACCCTACAATTTGAAATCGGCAAACGCACGTGTTAACTGAAACTGACAACAGGCTGTCGTTTGTGCTTTGCCGAGCTATGGCGGCACAGGCGACGAATCAAGCGTATCCTTTTGACGATCTTTGTTCATAGCGAACACACACGAGTTTTTTAAAAGTGCATTTGAGTTTGTATTTCACATTATGGTAACCAGAGAATGTAACTTTAATGTACTAGTACTTACTTTACAGCAAATGTTTGTTTTCATATTTGTGGACATTTGTTTTTAAAAAACATTTCTTAAATCCTGAAGTATCATTAAGAAATACACACCTTGCCTTCAAACACACATTTGCATTATTCTGCACTCCGTTTGACAGTAATACGTCTGTTACACAGGTTCCATTTGAGTTTGTCGTGTGAAAGATGGCTGCTGCATTTCCAGAGACTTGGTCACTGTTTATAAAAATAAAAATGTTAAAAACATAATGTTAAATTCATTTAGGAAAATGTTTCCTTTTATTTTCTGCGATTTTGTAGTGTGTCAGTAAGGTTAATGATAAATAATAAAAAATAAAAAATATTTAAACAACTATGATAATACTGAAATATTATTGCTGGTCAGTGGTATAAGCTTGTATTAGTAGTAGTATTTTTAAAAATGAATTTCATTTATCTAAGACAACAAAGTTGTTTTGTTTGTTTGTTTTAAATAGTTTATAACAGCTTACCATTTTGAACTTTGAGGATTTGAAAATACAAGCAAATGACATGGCTCTCCATCCATACATCTTATTTTAGACTTGTCTGGCAGAGTTGGGTTCAGAAAATTATCCTGCAAATACAACGGGTGTTCTTAAAAATTATTATGTAGTTTAAAATGGTTGAGGAATCAAATACATTAACATGCAGCAGATGTTTCCTAACTTTGTGCTTCAAATGTCGGAAAATCATGTTTTACGTCAACAAAAATTCAAAATGTCCAATGTACGAGATTGTGATCCCAAAACACATTAGATAGCATGGCTATAGTTTAGTCTTCACCTCATCACCATGTGGGATCGATCCCCGTCGGTGGGCCAATTGGGTTATTTCTCGTTCCAGCCAGTGCACCACGACTGATATATCAAAGGCCGTAGTATGTACTACCCTGTCTGTGGAATGGTGCATATAAAAGATCCCTTGCTACTAATCGAAAAGAGTAGCCCATGAAGTGGCCGACAGAGGGTTTCCTCTCTCAATATCTGTGTGGATCCTTAACCATATGTCTGACACCATATAACTGTAAATAAAATGTGTTGAGTGCGTCGTTAAATAAAAAATTTCTTTCTTTCACCTCATCACCATAATATTCAGATATAATTTCCTTCTTACAGAATTGTTTATTCGATGATAAAGGAAAATAAATAATTATAGGACCTTTTAATTTAGTAAAATTACATCTTACCGATTAGTGACAAAAGTGTTAAAACTACCAACCCTTATATTCCAGTAGTTCTTATTACTTAACTTCTTTGTACATATAGTTTTATAAAAAGAACAAAACAATAATTATGGACTTTTTCAATATCATATCTTTAGGTGATTTTTGTTTTATAACATGTTACGTTAAAATGACACAGTAAAATTGTTACTGACTTATATGCAGTTATTTAAACAATTATAGTAGTAGTTTTCTACTCAAAGCTAAGAACAGACCAAAATCGCGTATTGAATTATTCTAAAACATAGTCAAGGACTGATCCAATTATTATAAAACATAAATAAAGATCGACTATCTATATATTAGATTTACTATTTTACTTACTTTTCCACCAACTGCATTTGAATTGCCTACGGAAAAAAATAAGAAGATAAAAACAATATAGAAACTTTAAAAATAAAATAGTATTTAATATTAGAGAGCTTATATACTCTTCAAAAAAAGTAGGGGAACCTGAAATATTAATGATAATATCAACTATTAGACTGAACATACGTTTTGACCACACACATCCTAGTAAAGAACGTTCGGGTCTGCTTATCAACACACCGAAACACATTCCATAGTTTGCACGTACATCACGCAGTTGCCCCGTACACGTGCGTGGGGTGTCATTCTCGATTTTGACCATTTCCAGGAAGGTCGATTAATCACTGTGGAACATTATTTCTATCAATCGTTTTCATTCTGTTGCTGATACAGTTGTTATTGTTTTGGTTTTAGTCATTTTTATAACATTTTCTTTCTTGAATTTATGTTCATATCTCATAGTAGTAATGAATGCACTTGGTTAACATGTTATTTGACATTAACCTTTGACCTTGTTTCATTTGACCTACTTAGATGTTTAGAGAACGATGTCACAGTACTGAGACCCTTTGACTAACTTACTTAGGCGGTCCTTGTTTTATGGATTAAACACGTTATATGTTTCTAAATTGAAAAACCCCGAAGTAAAAACTGCTTATATCGGGTATTTGCATCACTGAATTATTTATGCTATCACTTCTTGGCACTGTTCATCAGTATTACTTACCATTTTCCACAACATTCAAATTGTAACAGATACTGGTGGGCGATGAACTGAAAATGAAAAAGGTGTTCTGTACTATTATGTTTATATTGTTTTAAATGTTGGGTTTTCTTCTGCAAACCAATAGCATTTTATGTCACCATTAAACTCAAATAAAACAGTTTAAAAAAAAAAATATTTCTTTATTTTTATTTATGAAGACAAAAAAAACCCAAACATATAATGATTCTTCTTATTATGTTTGCACCAATATTTGATTTGATGAAAACACTCATTTGAAAAGTAAACCTAGTTAAGACTAATTCGGCCAGTTCGTTTCTCTGCCATTTCATTTGTAATTTGAATGATAGCTTACCTACTTCTAGCAGCACCGACTCTAACGCAGACGTGTTTGTTACCACTCTCCTGTGGTGTCACACTAACTTCGCTCTTAAAGACAGCGGGTGCACCAGGAATTACCAGGTCTGGAACTGGCTTGGAAATCGTCACTTGGGTCAGATTTGAGTGTGGACCAGCAACAATGGACGGATGTGTTCTGTTCAAAATAGGCCGTGGGTCAAAGAATGTATAATACAATTCTACTTTGTATTTTTTAACAACAAGACTTTCATTATATATGATGTAAATATAGGAACCACAAGTATGATTGAGAAGGAACTGACATGGGATGGCATTCACAATTTGCTTCTTTTTGTTCAACAAGTAAATAAACTGACCATCGGCTAAATAATTTAGGTAATGACTTTATTTTATGCTGTAACAAGTACAAACTACACAAAGCATCTATATTTGTATGTTGGAAGGAAGGAAAATGTTTTATTTAACGACGCACTCAACATATTTTATTTACGGTTATATGGCGTCATACATATGGATAAGGACCACGCAGATATTGAGAGAGGAAACCCGCTGTCTCCACGTCATGGGCTACTCTTTTTGATTAACAGCAAGGGATCTTTTATATGTACCATCCCACTGACAGGATAGTACATACCACGGCCTTTGTTACACCAACTGTGGATCACTGACTGCAACGAGAAATAGCCGAATATGTCCACCGACGAGGATCGATCCTAGACCGACCGCGCATCAAGCAAACGCTTTACCACTGGCCTACGTCCCCGGTATGTTGGGTGCTAAAGATATATCACTATAATGAATGAATGAATGTTTAACGACACCCCAGCACAAAAATACATCGACTAGTGAGTGTCATACAATGGTAAAAAAAATGTATGAATTGATTATCAACATAAATATAAAATTTAAAAAACAAAATTTAGATAGCTGTGCAAAGTATAAATATCACAAGTATATTAAAATTTCGAGTATATGAATATCACAGATAACTATTAAAAATTGGAATAAACATCAACGTGTCAAAATAAGTTGTGGGTGAAATCGAAATGATTCCATCACATTTTCTCTTCCAAATATATCAAATATATTTTTCTATGTCTGTTCAAAATGATTACACTCCACCATATATCACTATGTGACAGTAGGCAGAAGGAACGTTTTATTTATTTATTTTGTGCTGTTACATGTATTTGAAAAGAAATGTATTCCATACCCCGTCGATACAGTGTACACAGGAAAGCTGCATTTGTGCCCCTTTACACATGTAATAGTTGAGCCTTTTGGCATGGTGGGTGTGACAAATGTTGGCTGAAAATATGTATGGCATTACATATTAAAATGCATAATCAAAGAAAGCATTGGTTAATTTAGTTATTTAAATGTAATGTTTACAGACGAACATTTGAGGTCAAATTGAGACGTTTCAACAAAGTCGTGTTAGCATGTATGCATTAATCACTGTCAATATGGTAGTCATAAATATTATACAGATCAACATAACATAATTTAAATACTATTAAAACTGCAAAGAGATCAGATCATGAACATTTGGAAAACAATTCGTGACTTTAGGAAGTTGATATTAAAATATATTCAGTGGTTAAACGAGTTTGATCGAAGTGGATTTTAAATTAAGACTGTATTAATCCACTGGTATTTACTTCAGCTAAGCATGTTGTTTGTAGCAGACTACATGTACTTACTTTAGAACCAGATGGTACAGTAGCTGTTGAAACAAGAAAAGAAAACCAAAACATCTGTTAAATTTAGACAAAACGTTTGAATAAATAGATAAAATTGCAATATATTAATTTGAGAACAAATGGATACCAATATATAAGACAGCAGAAAATAGCGTACGGTCAAATGTGCATGCTGTTGGTATGATGATCATGAGATACGCGGCAAAGAAACGTAATGGTGCAATATATGACTAAAAATAAATTTTAGACCAATTAAAAGTCTGCTAATTATACATGTATTTATACCTGTTTGACATTTATTTCCAGACAGTCCCACAGGACACAAACACTTGTTTGATGTCGTTGGTTGAGGGAGGCCACCATTTTGACATATTTCTGAAATATATTTTTAAAACTGTATTGACGTTTTTTACACTTCGTCTTTCAACAGCAACAACATAACTGATTTGGTAGGGGTACTGGTGATGTTCAGTTAAAACAAATTTAGTGAACAATAAACAATGCAACACGAATTGTATAAAAGATGATAATAACTTAGAAGGAAATTGTTCCATTGTTGATGGATAATGTATCGAGTATTTTCCAAAAATAAAATTAATATAAAAGCATTAAATAAATATCATTATATATAATGGGAATAATCTGTCTGGTTTTCACTGTTGATAAGAGCTGGTAAAATATGATATACTTTGATGCAATTTTTTCTTATGATTGCTGATGTTCCTTTATCCACGTTAAAGTGTTTCAAGTACTAAAATTTGAAATATTTCTGTCTAATACTGATGTGTTATACTTTTATAAGTGGGTACATCTAAAATTGAAAATTATTGTAAATTGATCCTTACCTTGATCACAGTTTTGTCCATTAAATTTTACTTGACAGACACAGCTTGCTGAATCATCACTCTCAATTATGCATGATCCGTGCTTACAGTCCAGATTATCACATGGATCTAAATTGAAAACAGCAATGCAGAATACAATTTATTTGGTTAACATCATACGCACAATAATTACAACACCTCGTCAGTGGACTCATTGGGCTATTTCTCGTTCCAGCCAGTGCACCACGACTGGTATATCAAAGGATGTGGTATGTGCTGTCCTGTCTGCGGGATGGTGCATATAAAATATCCCTTGCTACTAATGAAAACCAAATATAGGGGGTTTCCTCTTTAAGACTATATGTCAAAATTACCAAATCTTTGACATCCAATAGCCGATGATTAATAAATCAATGTGCTCTAGTGGTGTCGTTAAACAAAAAAAACCATTTGTTTACAGCAATTATATATTATATTACATTTAAAAGTAAAGACAAGCAAAGTTCATGTGATTAAAAAGTAGTATTTTAATCAATTCAGTTAAATGTGTTTGGATAAAGGGTAAGATTGGATGAAGATAAAAATATATTGTAAACCTCACCAACAGTATAGGAAGGTTTTGTTACACTGTAACATCTGGCAGAACCGGAAGACCTAAAAGTGATATGTCATGCATTACATCAATATTTAAGTATTAATTTCCAGCTTTCTTGACATGGGTTAGAACCAATATAGATAACAGTTTTATGTGGAAACTTTGATGCCATTTAATGTTAAACAATTTATTGTTGACTAAATGTCATAGTTATGGCAGTCGTGCATACTTACATACATACATACATATATTCATACATACAAGGTATGCTGCATTTGTGTTTTCAATTCATTCATACACACATACATCTTGGTTTATAATTATGCTGATATAACCATTTTATATATTAGGAACAGTACTAGTTTCACAAGAAAATCCTGGAACATGCCATGTATGCACACTACTATCCTTCCTTAGGACACAGTTCTGTATTTCATAAGAGAGATATAAAAATATTTTCTAGGCATACCAGATAGTGATGATATTCTTTCAGTATATATATAATTTTTATTCAATATTGGTAGATTTTAGAATTAGGTTAGGACATTTTTCGAACATGTAACGTACCTAGCCTTGAGGCAGAAGTTGTGATCACCAAGTGAAGCATCGGGTCTGAGGGACACATCAGTAACACAGGATGTACCCTTTGGTTCCGTTTTCATTACGTGTACAATGCCACCTTTTGAGTTCTCGCTTATCACCTGTTTACTGAACAAAAGAATTAACTGTTCTTGTATTATATTTTCAATATAGGTTTTTTTTACATGTAAAAGAACAATAATTTTGAGAGAATGTTAGAAACAATCTTAACTCAGATAAAAAAAAAAGAAGGTTATACCACGTTGTTAACACAATAATTCATTTTTTCACAATATTTCTCTTTTGATTCACAGAAACATATGCTATTAATTCCAATTATCCCCTTAGACCCACAAATGGATAGTGTGGGTGTGAGTATATTCATTCCAGTACTAGTATAAATTAAAAAATAATACAATATCATTTATGTTTTAAAGTTTTATCAAATAGCATATTTATAATAATACTCTTCAAAAAAGTAGGGGAACTCTAAGAAGAATTTACAATTGCCAACATTGTAAGGTATATTAGCTGTGGGGAATGGTTATATGATAATAGTGAATTAATTGGACAAACATTACAACCGGTAGTTCAGTATTACAGTAGGTTTTATGACCACCAAAGATCTTGAAGGACAATTGGGGTCAGAAGTGAAATTTGAAAGTTGACGGGTTTTTTATCAGTAAATCTCTAATTCAAACAATAAAAATGACTAAAAACAAAACAATAACACCTGTATGATCAACAGAATGAAAAAGATTGACAGAAATAATGTTCCACAGTGATTAATCGACCTTCCTGGAAATTGTTAAAGGGGAGAGAATGACACCACACGCATGTGTACGGGGCAACTGCGTGATGTATGAGGAAACTATGATCTGTGTTTCGGTGTGTTGATAAACAGACCTGAATGTTCTTTACTAGGATGTCTGTGGTCAAAACGTATGTTCGGTCTAATAGTTGATATTAACGTTAATATTTCAGGTTCCCCTACTTTTTTTTCAAGAGTATATATAATCGTTATACTGTCCACGTACCACTGGCCAGGGTTGGATTTCTTCGAGTAGACAAACATGTGGCAAGTCTTGCCGATGTCACACCTCAGTTTACTGCCACTGAGAGGAGTTGGTTCTTCAAACGAATCCTTTGTTGTATTCTGATGATCAAACAAACAATACTGTGGTGTATTTGATTTTATTTGAACAATAAATCTGAACGACAAAACCGCAACACATGAACAAGGCCACTTCTTCGCAATGCACAGTCGAATGGGCATTTAGCAAAATAGTGATTGATTCCATATCTCTATCCAGTGCCTCGTCTAGAGGACAGCCACTCCCGAGGAGATCCTTTACTTGAGATTTCATTAACATTCCACAGAGGACTGCCACTCACAGACTAGTTTACTAAAAGCGGTACTCTCGTGTATTTATATTACTCTTATTGTTTATGCTCCACGACAGTATCGTTATGCAGTGGATGACCGTATAACAACAAAAAAATAAGTTTATTACACACCCGTTAGTGAGAACATCATTCGTTATTTTTTATAACACATATAGTGTCAACACACATACGTGCGAAAACATTTTAAAGACATACGACTGGCTGCTCATAGGTGATGACCAGATCACTAATGCCATACCATCCAATGAAAACAAAACCACAGTAGAATCGATCACTCTGTGACGTACAAGTTAACCTGAAATTGACTTTAAGCGCTACGGCCGTACATAGATTTTAGTTGTACAAGGTGTTTAAATTTATTTTAAAACTGTTTTCTTTAGATATGTAAGAAATAGAATACTACATTCGTGTCCGTTAGATACCATTTATCTTACAACTCGTTGTTTAAAAATATATCTTTAGCTCGTTGGATACGTTTTTAAACAACTGGTTGTAAGATAAACGTATCTAACGGCCGCTCATGTAGTATTCTCTATATATCGTAATAGATACGCTGAAGTACAATATAGCATGCATTTGTTTTGAATAGTGTAATTAATTAATATAAAACACATCATACACTTAACCGAAGACCATCAATTATCCTCAATTCAAATACTGAACCTTAACTATTACAAATTAATAAATAACAGCATTTACCGTAGTTCCTGGAAGTCCTCCCAAAATTCCTCCTGAAAATATAGGCATAACAGCACATCAGCCAATATGTTATATATAGTGTACACATGTATGTATGACCTGAACTGCATGTAAGGGGTCTGCCTAAACTATGACGATAACAATAGAGAAAACAAATTAACATGTTGTTATTTTACATTTATTGTTACCGTTTATAATTCATGTCTTATTAGCTACAAGAAATCATATTGGGAGATATGGAAGGCGAGTTCAGAATTAGAGAAAGTGGGGATTTACAACATTTCCACTTTTATTTAAATGGATTACTACACGTGCACGAAGTTACATGTACTTCATTTTCAAATTGTAAATTGTAAAATCTACATAATATTTATTTTGCTTCTGTCGATATTATCCTTTTGATTCTGATTTTAATACCACTGGAAAACATATATAATACTTTGACTTATTTATAATATAACACGGCATCTTGAAATAACTAGTTGCCTAAATTGATATGTTACATATTAATGTGTTCCAAATTTAAAACTAAATTCTGAAATAACGAATTGTATGAACTGATGTACAGTATTTTCATTTACTTAGAATTTAGCATTGCATTTTGATATAATTAAATAAATGAACTGATAATATTACACTGTACTTTAACGTCTGAAAATTTAATACTAAATTTGGACATAATTAAACGTCCAAACTGATATGTTGTACTTTAGTTTATTCAGAATTGTTAAATAACTCATTATCTTAATTAATTGCCGCAAACTATACCTGGTTCGGTGATATCTAGGTGATAGCATACACTTTGTTTTGAACTGCTGAAAAACATATATAATATACACCTTTTTAAAGCAAAAATATAAAAACTAATAAGATAATTATGAAATAAATATGTTCACTATAATTTAAATACAAAATCAAATTAAATGTCATTAACAGTAATATGTTTATATCACAGGAATAGATATCTAGATAAGATGTACCATAACTGTATAACCCCATTTAAGAGTCTGATACATCATGATCAAACTCTTTATAAAATGAATCCGAACATCTTGCTTTAAAACAATTTAATTTTAAAAAACGTTAACATCTTGATACTTTCTGTACAATTACTACTACATGTACATTTAGCATATATACTCGCAGAAAACAGTTCATGTGCATCAAATAAAATGGTCTCAAGTCAACTGTAAAGTTTGTAAATAATTGCAATTTATGACTTGTGTAGATATACCATCATTGTGCAGATCATCTCATAATGATTACGAATGACCAATAAATAATTTCTTGAAAACGATTTGATGTTTTTCTTCATTACCGTTAAATATACAATTTGTGCAATACATGCACAGGAAGCCTTTTCCATGAGTATAATTTTGGAGGCGGGTTCAAAAACTAATGTAAGATTCAGAGAATAAAGTGAGTTTTAAAAGAGAATGAATGAAGGAATGAATGTTTAACAATACCCCAGCACGACAAATATATCGGTTATTGGTTTTAAAAGAGAAAGCAAAGGCACACAGAACTATTTAAAACTATTTTTTTGATCTACCGTTTGGAAGTATTATCAGTTCTTAACATTTTAGGTCAAAGCTGCAGTTTATGCAAACATAGTAATATCAAAATGAATTCTTGATATGAAGAAGTCAAATTATTTGTATCAAGAAATACAAACCAAATAGTAAAACGGTTCTCCAAATATTTGTCAAAAGTCCAAATGTATTTCTACATCATGATACTAGAAGTTTTATTCAACCTTACAAAGTACAAGTTGAGTTATAAATATTGTATCTACAGAGATACATGTGCTAAAATACATTTTGCATACCACCACCGAAAGTGCTTTTAAAGATTCACTAATCCGCCCAAAATGTAACGACAAAAAAATGGTTATACAGAGCAATGTGAAATCATGCAGGGTACATGAAATATATTTTAATGTATTTGAGATACTCACGCGTCATTGGTGTAAATAATAACAATTATTAATTAATGTGTATTTATTTTTATTGGATTATATAAATGTAACACAGCATACACCTTTTTGTACTGGTATCATTGATTTCAATACATATTTTCTTGTTTCCATTTTCACTGGGTGTAATCTGAATGACTGCCTTAACAGTGGAACCTGAAGGTCCAATACCAGGAGATGATAATGTTGGAATATTCACTTTTAACCCAGGACTGTGTGCTCCAGCCATTAATTGTGGAATATTCCTGAAAATCACAAATTATAATCTGCGTCATATATTTGTCATATACATGTGTATAATAGAAAGTATTACCCTTCTTAAATTGTTTTAGTTTTTCTTAAGGTTTTTTTTTAAGTTGTATACATTATTTCACTGTTATACAAGATATTTCACAGAAAATTGTAAAACATTATTAATCAAATTATACAGATGCACTTATACATGATAATTAGCTCGTATAATACACATTTTAAAGGTCATAGTAAAACCTAATATCATTATTATATCATTCTTATTAATTTATTGTTTACAAATAATAAAATAACTTCAACATACCCATTGTTACTAGACATATAGACAGGTATTTCACACATTGTGTTCCTAATACAATGAAAAGTTGCACCATTCTTCATACTTGGTCCTGTAAACGTTGGCTAAGCAAAAGGAAAAAAGGCATGCATATACCTGGGCGTCGTTCTACGAACCAATCTTAGTACTAAGATCACCTTAGGTACATAAGGTAGTCATACACTTAAAGGCGCAGACCCTAGTTTTAATCCGTAAAAATGAACACCAAGTTTAGTTAATTTACAAAACTGTAACTCATTTGGATAAAGTTACAATAGAATGAAAGAAGAGTCTGTGACGTTAAAACAGGACTAGAACTCGAATCAATAAACCGCTACTTTTCAGACGCACGTGCGTTTTTGAAAATATGAAAAATGCAATGTTTGATACTACAAACACTAGGATGATCAGAAACATTTCGGTTCTACGGAAATTGATAATCTAAAGAATTAAATATTTCAGTGATCATAAACGGCTCTAATAGTGAAATATATGCTGTAGTGTTTAAAACTAGGGTCTGTCCCTTTAAGGTGATCTTAGCGCTGAGATCGCTTCATGGAACAGGACCCTGGTAAACCCAAAGTTAGTAGTAAATATAATACATAATGAAATATATTGTTATGAACGTTATATTGTTAAGAGTTTCTTCTTGTTAAGAGTTGTGAAATTCTATCTTTATATATATATATTTGTTTATTTCAACAAATTTATTTTGATTTATCCTGTTTATTATTATGTAGGCCTATAGTTTTAAACAAAATAAACTGAAATAAATTTAAAATAATAGTAAGTGGATTTCAAAAGGAGACTAGCAACTTACAGCAGTCAGTGATGGTTGCATGCTTGCTGAAATAATGACAAAGATCTGTGTGAAATTTAGATGACACACTATTATTGAAATATTTTTTTTACCTCTTACCTCAAAGTCTGCTACATGTATGATGTAGTATTAATATTGCAATGTGATAAGACAAACGTCATCAAATTATGTAGTGCGATTCCAGTATTAAGTCAAAAGGTACCAGCCTGACTAATTCAACCAAAAACAATGTAACAAATATACTATTTTAATTTTATTTAGCTAACAAATATACAGTTAATACCCACAGACAGAATAGATTAGAATAGAATAGATATTTAACGACACCCCAACACAAAAAATACATCGGCTATTGGGTGTCAAACTATGGTAAATCCAAAACTAAGTGATGATCAACATCAATATAAAAATTCAAAAATTAAATAATACACTTAATACATTCTCTTTCGTAGAACAAGACCTGAGTATTTTAATGTATTTTGATTTACACAACCCTGAATTAAAAGCAACAGGATATTTTCGTATGTCATGAAACTGCTAGAGTATGTGTATTATTAATAATAAGACATGGAATAACAATACGCCTCCAAGATATTCAAACATATTTCACTAGCATTATCATATGTATGGGGTAGTCACTATACCTTACATATTTTTGTAATACATTGTAAGTATGATACATAGCATATATACCTGTGTCACAGACGGATCCAGTGAAGCCAAGAGGACATTCACATTTATAAGTTGAAGCTTGAGAATGGCACACTCCTCCATTTTTGCATGGATGAGATGTACATTGACTTTTGTTAACTGTAAAACAAATAATTCATTATGCCAAAAAAAACATTTATTGTTAGTTATTAGGTTAATAGGGGGATTAATAGGAGGTATGTAGAACATTCAGCCACTATACATTCATGTCACTAATTGTATAAATGTTTTTTTCTTAAAGGGACATTCCCGAGTTTGCTGCATTGTAAGATGTTTCCGACTAATAAAATATTTCTACGATTAAACTTACATATTAAATATAGTTTCTTGTTTAGAATACCAATGTCTGTATATTCAATGTGTTTCTGGTCGTCTTAATATTTGTAAGAAGCCCAAATTGGATTTTGTCTTGAAATAATTTCGTACGTACGAAAAAACTCTTTTTGGGAAATAAAATGAAATTTAACCTTGTACAAATATTAGAACGATCAGAAACACGTTTAATATACAGCCACTAATATTTTATACAGAAAAATATATTTGATATGTAATTACAGTCGTCAAAAAGTCTCTGTTAGTCGATAAAATCTTTAAAATTGCAGCAAACTCAGGAATGTCCCTTTAAAAGCCCACTTTTCCTTAACTAGGTTTTCAAGACTCATTATTATATGCCTTATTTCAACGATGTAAATAAGTAAAATCCTTGTGTTTTATTAGGTATCAAGAGATATGTTGTTGTTCATCGAAATTTTTCTGGAATAGGGTCATGTTGAGGTTTGAATTGTAACATCACATAAAAGTAGATTACTCTTCACCATTTAATTTTCAAACCATATTGTTTTCATTTACATCTAGGGCGACCAACTTTCCGGAATTTTCAGAAAAATCCGGAATTTTTAACCCATATCCGGAATTCCGGAATTAATGCCAAATGTCCGTTTCGTTCCCGATTCAGTTAACCGCAAATTAATTCGACCCCACTGATGAAATAGTGCAAATATGGCAATGTACCTACATAAAAATAATACTGGTCCCAAGTTTGTCACTTTATTACTAATCTGTAGGTGGGCGTGAAACTGTAATACACTATTTGCTGATAAAGTGGGGCTTTTAGGGGTTTTTTTGGTGATGAGTTTTGATGTTTGGTCTGTGTGTGTGTATGTGTGTGTGTGTGTGTGTGTGTGTGAGAGAGAGAGAGAGAGAGAGAGAGAGAGAGAGAGAGAGAGAGAGAGAGAGAGAGAGAGAGAGAGAGAGAGAGAGAATGATGTTATATTGCTGTACTAGGTAGAGTAATTTTATTTACACTGATGAATATATTTATCATGTTTTGTAAACTAGACAAGCCATAAAGTATGGCTATGCTTAAAAAGGAAGTAGAAATTTGTTGCCACTTATGTGGATTGATTTATACTTTTATTATTGAATATATAACATTCCAATAAATAATACAGTTTTTTTATTGTTATGTATTTCTTTGGTTGTTGTTATTTTTAAAATATGTCAAATATGGCGCTATTTAAATTATTTTTTATACGTTTGAAAATTGCGTTTTCGCGTGCTTTAAACTATTGCTTTGAAAGTGGTGTTCGCGCACTTAAAATTAAAATACCAGAAAATTCCGGAAAAATATTTCCATTAGGTCGGTCGCCCTGTACATCCCAATGCCACTGTAACATAATACACTACACTCCTAAGCATATACTCTAAGTATGTCCAACCTATACCAGAATAAGACAGAACATCAGGGCATAAGCCTGAACAATCAGAAAAAAACCTTTGAGGTGAAACAGACGACACTGCTGCTGACCGCGGAATTCGTGAATCTCAACGACAAAACTGTAATACATGGTCAGAACCATATCTCTGCACAATACAGTCGAATGGGAATTTGGCAAAATAGTGGTTGATTCCATAAATCTCTATTATGGTGCCTCATCTGTCGGAGGACAGCCACTTCCAAGGATATCCTCTACTGGAGATTTAATCTCTCTTGTAAAAAGAGGACTGCCACTACCAGACTAGTTTACTAAATCAAAATCAGCACCGGACAGAGCTCATCAGTAACACTCCCAATTTGAATTTCAATGAGTGTTAAAAAGACAGAACACAAAATAAGAAGAATATTTGCAAATTTCCTTCTAGTAAAACGTACTTGTTTGGTGTGTAGTTGCTTTGATAGTTGTATCATATAACAGACATCAGTATCATTGTTTTACCTACCTATTTCACACTTCCTTCCCGAATAATCTGATGTGCATATGCAGTTAAATCCATTAAATGTATTTAAACATAGTCCACTGTTCAAACACGGACTGGATTTGCATGGATCTGTAAAAGTGATTAAACACAAGTTTCTTAATCTGAATAGCAAACGTGGTTTAAAAGAATAAAATGTCTGGAACAGAAAGAAAGAAATGTTTTATTTAACGACGCACTCAACACATTTTATTTACGGTTATATGGCGTCAGACATATGGTTAAGGACCACACAGATTTTGAGAGGAAACCCGCTGTCGCCACTTCATGGGTTACTATTTTCGATTAACAGCAAGGGATCTTGTATATGCGCTTCCCACAGGCAGGATAGCACAAACTGTGGCCTTTGTTGAACCAGTTATGGATCACTGGTCGGTGCAAGTGGTTTACACCTATCCATTGAGCCTTGCGGAGCACTCACTCAGTGTTTGGAGTCGGTATCTGGATTAAAAAACCCATGCCTTGACTGGGATCCGAACCCAGTACCTACCAGCCTGTAGACCGATGGCTAACCACGACGCCACCGAGGCCGGTGTCTGGAACAGATGATTAATATTATAAGAGGAATCTGACTTGACAAATACTTCAGTGATGTACAACAATTATTAGATTCTGTAATTAGGTTGGCTTTATGTTATTATGCTCACAATTCATTATGATTTATTTTAGTATTTTTCAAACTTTTGTCTTTTTTATTTCTTTCGAATAACACTTTTCATTACCTTTTGTTGGATCAACAGAATGGACTGTATAGCAACGTTTTTCACCAGAAGGTCTGAAAGAGTAATTACAAGCAATATATTATCAGGCATGGTTTGACTTCTTTCATACTGGTACCATCTTATTCAATCAAACATATTCTAGCTGACATTGGTTAGTTTAATAATTTTGATGTATTTCCACTTTGCTTCCCTTTGTTACCATAATCAACACTGGCGCACTGTGTTCTTGCATTGATGGTTTTGAAACAACATACTGCACTTTTAAAATTTGTGTTTTTGCATGAGATTACAGTACACAATTCGTAATTATAAAGCTGTTTATTCAATATTTTATGCATTACAAAAACATGTTTTCTGTTATCAGTTTATCACTATCAACATACCCTGCTAAAATACATGCTTGACTTCCTTTCTGAACTGTAGGTGTCAGTAAAACGTCAGTTGTACACTTTTGGTTTTTATCGGTTTCAGTATGAAATACCAGGGCCTGTGTGTCTAGGCTGATGAGATTTGAACTGTGAATATAATAGTGTTAGCTATGAAACATTACTAGTATAATATTTGTTATTGAAATAATTATTCACAGCAAATGTCAAAAACTAATCAAATCACTCTTAATGCATTGCATTCACGCTCGAATAAAAATTAAATTAAGCATATTTAAACAAACCCAGGTTTTTGTCATTTTAACTTTTTGTAAGATACTTTTTCTGCATACAAACATGTTTCTTTAATTAACCCCCCACCCCCTTGCTTAATGTTATGTAATATATATATATATATATATATATATATATATATATATATATATATATATCTGACACTATATGTGATTGTAAGATGATATTACCATGTGTTCTTACTGTCTTTTGATGTTGTCAAGGACATGTGGCATGGTTGGTTTGTGTAGCATACAATATTGCTGTTATTAGGCAAGTTGCCAGGCAAAAAGTAAGATGATTTCTGTAAAGTGAAGACACAGAATCTTTAACGATACCCCCAACACAGTGTTTAATCAATAGGCATAAACAGAAAACATTCACACTATAAATTGTTACGTTCTGTATTTAGTTTTTAGTGTTCAACATTTTTATTTTAAGCATACTACCGTGGTCACATAACCTATTAGCTTATGGTGTTTTCATAGAGATGAGATAGAGAAACATATTTTAAAATAATAACACCAAAAAATAAAATCAAAATAACAGTGACACTAAACGGCAGAAGAAAGGCATGATTAAAAAGAAAATGTTTGAAATGGGGTGGGGTGTGTGTGTGTGTCAATATTATCAGAAAATACTCACGGATGAGCCAGAATGAGAAACTGAAATATCAAATATCACTTAAATATCAGCTGGTTCAACATTTTTTTATCAAAAAATAATTATACAACAGGACAAACCTATTGATATTATATTTCATATGCATACAATATTGATATAATAATTTAAAATACCCAAATATTGCCTCGAGATATAACCTGCAAATTCTTGCGACATAAGTGATCATTTGATAGTTTTCGCTCCTGGTGAGCCTGTGCCATACATGTGTTACCTTGTGATGTCTGAATGTCTGTTATCTATAATCTAAAAACTAAATAACACTGTCAATCTCTGAATGGTTGTCGTATTTTGACAACATTTTTAGTAATTTATTCTTCTTACAATATTTGAAGAACGGGTAATGTGGATAATCAGTAACTCCAAAGAAAAACATTATCAAGATTTACAAATTTACTTACTTGAAATTATTCTATTTAGTTTACTTAAATACATTTCTAAAATCAGAATTATTTACCAATGTCTGAACAATTATTTATTTGCGTAACTTATTTTGTTAAATGTATATTCCAGACAACAGTTAAGAAGCATTTAAAGGTACTTTACAACGACATGTTACCTGCACTTGTTGTGTTGATCGTGTAGCAGATGTTGTCGGTTTCAAATCTGTAACAGTATATATGGACGTAATTATTAAAGTATCAAGTCGAACATGTACATGGGTTAGCCAACAAGAGAACTATTTAATGAAACAAGTAGCTTAGAAGAAAGTGTACACTTAATAAAGGTCAAGTGTTATTATATTAAACATATGTAGATGATTATATTAATATATAGATGATTTACTAGTGCATGTATTAAAATTATAGTAAACTAAACCATGATTGATGACTGCTTTAGCTACCAAATTGTCTCTGTAATATAGAATTGTTAGAGGAAAACTAAACTTAATTTTATTTTTAATCTTGTTTAATCTTGTTTTTCATCTCTTTGGTGAAACTCCTGCATATTTTTCATAGTTTTAGATGAAGTGACAGACTGCTGTGGTGCATGTTTGATGCCACCGGAGGGGCAGGATATGCCCATCTTTCATGAACACCTGATAGCATCAAATAATTTTTTTTATATATTAAACACACCTTTAAATCAAGTCAGCTATTTCACTTCCCAAAAATGTCAAACAAAGAAATTATGTACATTTATTTATTTGATTAAATATGTGTTTAAAAATATTTATTTCTCATAAGTTACCTATTTGTAAGTTTAATTATATTACATGTATATTGCTGTGAACATTTGTGAAAGTGATTGACTATGTGTCGTAAATTTATTTAGTTAGTTAGTTGAATATTTGATTGTATTATACTTTTAAGCAGTATATTTGCTGCCAAAATGTTTGTAAATCACCCCAGATATAATAATGATGGTGTTTTGAGCAAATAAAGTTCTGTAGTGTTTTGATAGTTATTCACGAGTGCATGTCATGACAAATATATTTATGCCAATGAGCTCTGTCCTGTGCTAGTTTTCATTTAGTAAACTAGTCTGGGAGTGGCAGTTCTCTTGATCGGCGCAGAAAGATGGCATTGTATTGTCAAGTAAAGAATCTTCTCGGGAGGCTCTTGATAGAGAATCTTTTGTCAAATACAGTTTTGCTCTTTAATAGTTTGACACCACATAGCAAATGCAGAGCATTAAAGGTTTAATGTATACCATTAACTGCAATGATGGATTATATTAGTCTAGCCACAATTTATTAATATGTTTAACTGAACAGGTCATACAATCTACCTCACCCCTACCAGAGTGTCAAATGGTGTAAATAGACAAAATGAACAATGTCACTTTACAAGACATTTAAATATATTATTAAACAATGTATAATATTTTATTATAAGTGATGTACCTGTTATTTTTAGTCCTCACGCAAATATGTTGCTCCCCTGTTTTTTGTGGAGTTACTTTCAGTTCAATGGATACTGTGTTTTCTAATCCTGTAGTATTATGCGTCCGAGTTGACGAAAGTGATGCGTTCACACCATTTGTTATTGGCCCAACAACCAAACTTAGAACTTTCCTGCAATTAATGGTCGATTATGCACATATGGACATCAACAACATCCTTTAAGCAATAGATGATGTCACGTCAACTTTTATTATCAGACACAGTATGCACTACGGCTTATTCTTTTTATATGTCACAATGTGAATTTCTTAAAAATAATGTGTCATTCATTTTGATCATAAAAAGTAAATCATATTCACACGCACACGCACATATGCATGCGCACACACATTTCAATTGCTTAAATATTATATATATATTCTCATAGAATTTGCATATATCATTTAAGATATTTATTCTGTTTATGCATATTAAAACCATATTTATATACTTACCCATTCGTATTCTTTTTGAAAAACAGTGGAATAGAGCATGTTTCACCTACACTGCATCTTATAACTGCTCCGTTGTGTGGCGTCGGAATGAGGAAATGTGGCTGTAATAATGAAATACTGGTAAAAGGCGAGTTATACTTCGTAACTGATTTCAGCTTTTCAGATGATTTCAGCATTTAAAAACAAATTATTGTAAACCAATTTTTTATTGAAAAGTTGATTTCACTTTTGTCTTTAAAACGAATACGTATAATCACATCCGTGGTTACAATGTGTGATTTGATGATTCAATTTCTAAATATGATTTAACTACAACTGTGTGATACCCCCTCCCCCCCCCCCCATTCCCCCCGACCCATTCCCTCAGCCACTATTAGTAAACTGCATATTTTTTAGGGCACAGACCGATTTGTTTTAGGGCACATTTTCTAAGACGTTGTATTCTTTGAGGGGTATTACTTGAGGTGGTGTATGTGTTTGGTACTATATATGTACGTGTCTTCTTTTTCTGACTTTTCTGTGCTAAATCTGGGGAAAATATTTTTAAGCCACCAATAAAGTGCTATCCTGCAGGTTTACAATGTATGATCTAGATAACAACTAACGGTTTTTTTTTTTTTTTTTTTTTTTTTTTTTTTTTTTTTTTTTTTTTTTTGTTAGTATGGTTTTTTGTAGTTAGACTTTTAACATACATGTAATACCCTTAATTACAATTACATAGAACAAACCTGAAGTAGACCCTGTATATTGTGTGTAGCTTTGGTCAGGTTTTGTCTTCCATCTATAAATAAAATAACCTTAAAATATTCATGTATGGCAATGAGCAGAAATGTCAAGATCACATTACAGAATGATATTTAAGTAACTATTAGATCTCTCTCATAATGTACACGGACGGAGCCAGAATGAGAAACTGAAATATCAAATATCACTTAAATATCAGCTGGTTCAAATTTTTTTTATCAAAAATAATTATACAACAGGACAAACCTATTGATATTATATTTCATATGCATACAATATTGATATAATAATTTAAAATACCCAAATATTGCCTCGAGATATAACCTGCAAATTCTTGCGACATAAGTGATCATTTGATAGTTTTCGCCCCTGGTGAGCCTGTACCATACATTTGTTACCTTGTGATGTCTGAATGTCCGTTATCTATAATCTAAAAACTAAATAACACTGTCAATCTCTGAATGGTTGTCGTATCTTGACAACGTTTTTGGTAATTTATTCTTCTTACAATATTTGAAGAACGGGTAATGTGGATAATCAGTAACTCCAAAGAAAAACATTATCAAGATTTACAAATTTAGTTACTTGAAATTATTCTATTTAGTTTACTTAAATACATTTCTAAAATCAGAATTATTTACCAATGTCTGAACAATTATTTATTTGCGTAACTTATTTTGTTAAATGTATATTCCAGACAACAGTTAAGAAGCATTTAAAGGTACTTTACAACGACATGTTACCTGCACTTGTTGTGTTGATCGTGTAGCAGATGTTGTCGGTTTCAAATCTGTAACAGTATATATGGACGTAATTATTAAATATCAAGTCGAACATGTACATGGGTTAGCCAACAAGAGAACTATTTAATGAAACAAGTAGCTTAGAAGAAAGTGTACACTTAATAAAGGTCAAGTGTTATTATGTTAAACATATGTAGATGATTATATTAATATATAGATGATTTGCTAGTGCATGTATTAAAATTATAATAAACTAAACCATGATTGATAACTGCTTTAGCTACCAAATTGTCTCTGTAATATAGAACTGTTAGAGAAAAACTAAACTTAATATAATGTTTAATCGTGTGCAGTATTGTTTTTTATTTACTTGGTGAAACTCTTTTATATTTTTTATCATTTCAGATGAAGTGACGGACTTGACAGCTGTGGTGGAAAAACTCATGACTAGTGCCACCAGCCGGGCAGGATATGCTCACTTTTCATGAACACGTGATATCATCACTGTTTTCACAGTGATTCACGAGTGATGTAAGTAGTGTACCTGTTATTTTTAGTCCTCACACAAATATGGTGCTTCCCTGTTTTGTTGGAAGTTACTTTCAGTTCAGTGGATACTGTGTTTTCTAATCCTGTAGTATTATGCGTCCGAGTTGACGAAAATGATGCCTTTAAACCATCTGTTTTTGGCCCAATAACCAAACTTGGAACATTCCTGAAATGAATGGTAGATTATGTACATATGGATATCAACAACATCCTTTAAGTAATAGCTGATGTCATGTCAACCTTTATTATCAGACACAATATGTACTATGGCTTATTCTCTTTGTTGCGATGCGAATTTATTAAAAACAATTCGTCATTTATTTTGATAATAAAACGTAACACATATTCACATTCACACGCACATATGTACAGTCATACACACACGCACGCACGCACGCACGCACGCACGCACACACATTCCGATTGTTTTAATACTATTTATATTCTCATAGAAAACATTGCATATATCATTTGGGATATTTATAATGAGTGTTTATGCATACCCAAACCATATTTATATAGTTACCCATTCGTATTCTTTGTGAGGAACAGTCGGATAGAACATGTTTCACCTACACTGCATGTTATAACTGCTCCGTTGTGTGGCGTCGGAATGAGGAAATGTGACTGCAATAATGAAATATTAGTAAAAAGGGAGTAATACTTTGTAAATTGATTTTTGCAATACAATTTAAAAAAAAGATTATTCTGTATAAAATAATTTTCACAGTAAAGTAAAGTAAAGTTTGTTTTATTTAACGACGCCACTAGAGCACATTGATTTTTTATCCTATCATCGGCTATTGGACGTCAAACATATGGTCATTCTGACACTGTTTTTTAGAGGAAAACCGTTGTCGCCACATAGGTTACTCTTTTACGACAGACAGCAAGGGATCTTTTACTTGCGCTTCCCACAGGCAGTATAGCACAAACCATGGCCTTTGTTGAACCAGTTATGGATCACTGGTCGGTGCAAGTGGTTTACACCTACCCATTGAGCCTTGCGGAGCACTCACTCAGGGTTTGGAGTCAGCATCTGGATTAAAAATCCCATGCCTCGACTGGGATCCGAACCCAGTACCTACCAGCCTGTAGACCGATGGCCTAACCACGACGCCACCAAGGCCGGTCTAATTTTCACAGAGTAAACTGCTTTTTAACTGAAAAGTTCATTTCAGTTTTGTTTTTTAAATATATATACAGACGTGGTTACAATGTATGATTTGATTATTCTAATTTCTAAATATGATTGTAACCACAAACGTGTGATAAATACCACCACCCATCCATGCCATTCCCCTGCCGCACTCCCTCTACTATTTTGTAGGGCAAAGACGGATTAGTTTTAGGGCAGGTCGTTCTAAGACGTTGCATTCTTTTGAGGGGTATTACTTGAGGTGGCTTATGTGTTTCAAACTATGCATGTATGTGTCTTTTTTCTGTAATTGTATGCCATATATAATATGTGTGCTAAATCAGGGTGAAATACATTTCAGCCACCAGTAAAGTACTATCCTGCAAGTCTATGATCTAGAGAACAACTAATATATAAGCGACTTGTGTTTACACCCATGAAAATACGAACTATACACAGTGATTATGATTGCCTTTTGAAAAGTTTGTTGTGTTGTTTTTTGTTGTATTGTTTTTTGTTTTGTTTTTTGTTGGCGGGGGGGGGGGGGGGGGGGGGTATTGTTTTTTTGTTTATTTTGTTTTGTTTTGTTGTTTTTGGTTTGTTTAAATTTTGTTTAAATTTATTTGTGTTTTTGTAGGTAGGATTTTAAAATAAATGTCAATACCCTTGATTAAAATTACACAAAACAAACCTGAAGTGGACCCTGTATATTGTGTGTGGCTTTGGTAAGGTTTTGTCGTCCATCTATAAATAAAATAACCCTAAAATATTCATGTATGGCAATGAGATACACTGACATAACTGAGGTATCAAGATTAATAAAATATAATAGTGGTATTTAAGTAATTCTCTCGCTCGCTCGCTCTCTCTCTCTCTCTCTCTCTCTCTCTCTCTCTCTCTCTCTCTATATATATATATATATATTATACGTGTACATGGTTGGTGGTTGTGATGTGTGTGTGTGTGTGTGTGTGCGTGTGCGTGTGTGTGTGAGAGAGAGAGAGAGAGAGAGTTAGAGAGAGAGAGAGAGAGAGAGAGAGAGAGAGAGAGAGAGAGAGAGAGAGAGAGAGAGAGATTTTCTTGTACAGGTATATACCAAGCACAGATATATATAATATATATATATATATATATATATATATTATATATATATATATATTTGTTGTTGTTTTACTACGTTCTTCTTCATTAATATCCTTATACACTGTAACTAGTATCAGTAGTATATGTGTAGCATGTAATACAACTAATATACCTGTGTTGTTGTTGTTGTTTCTAAATTACCTTTGTTACAATGAGGACCTTGAAATCCAAGACGACAGTGACAATATGCAGTGCCATTTTTAAGTTCACACGAGCCGCCATGTCCACAATGATTAGATGCACACGTGTTTGTGGCTGGAAAACAAGTGTGAAATATTAGTACTTAGCAGTAAAATACTTCTAGTAATACCAGTACTTGTCCGAGTTGTGGTGATGGTGGTGCTGGCAGTCATAGCAATAGCAACAGCAGCAGCAGCAATAATAGTACTATATTTAGCAATAATAATAATAATAATAATAATAATAATAATAAGCAGCAGCAGCAGCAGCAGCAGCAACAACAGTAGTAGACATAGAAATTTATATGTAATTAACTTTGTCATGAATATGTTTTATTAAGTAGAGTATATCTGTGTTTTTAATGCATTTGCATTTACAATTTAATGTGGTGACACGGTAAGTGATCCTTCGTGATCCCAATATTATTACTTTCAGCTTGATGTTCAAAGCTTCGTTTTATAAAAAATATATTGTAGACCAACATAATATTAAATACTATATTTATTGCAAATATTATTTTCCTACATTTGTTTCTTAAATATACTAAATAAAGTGAAAAATGAAACATTTTCTTACCATTTTGACAGTTGGTTCCAGTGTAACCAGATCGACAGGTACACGAATAGCCTTCTTTTTCATCCTTACAAACACCTCTATTATGACAAACGTCACTCACACATTCATTAATATCTGGAAGTCAGTGGAGATAGTATTATACATGTATATAATTTTAACATAGAAGGTTTTGGTAGCACGCGTGGTACAGCCCTATATATCAGACATGGAATATTGAATTACACCAATAACAACTTATTGAAACAAAATGATATTGATAATATTCAACCATAACTCGTTGGAATAATATAATATTGGTAATATTCAACAGACTATGTTCAGTAAAAAGTAATTATCATGCTGAAACAATATTATACCGTATATCATTACCGAATATATATTTTACAGTTGGAAACAATTTAAATACAAACCTAGTATAAGTGTCCGTCATTAACATTAAAGGGACATTCGTGAGTTTGCTGCATTGTAAGATGTTTCCGACTAATAAAATATTTTTACGATTAAACTTACATATTAAATATATTTTCTTGTTGATAATATCAGTGTCTGTATATTCAATATGTTTTTGGTCATCTCAATATTTGTAAGAAGCCAAAACTGGATTTTATCTTCAAATAATTTCGAACGTACGAAATTTTTTTTTTTTTGAAAATAAAATGAAATTTAACCTAGTACAAATATTAGAACGATCAGAAACACGTTTAATATACAGCCACTAATATATTATGCAGAAAAATATATTTGATATGTAATTACAATCGTTAAAAAGTCTGTTAATCGACAACCTATTAAAAATTGCAGCAAAATCAGGAATGTCCCTTTAAGAAATAATGATGTATAGGAATTCCTATTTAGTTATTTGTTTTCTTTATTTTAAATTATATGGAAAATTAATTCTGCTTTGTGCTTGTAGCACGCACATCATACCTAGAAGACACAGAAACACAGAATTAATTAAACACTGCCTAAAGCTAGGTTCACATAAGCGCGTATAACTCTGCGTTAAATGGATGCATAATACGCGTGCGATTTACTGGTGAAATTGAACACATACTAAAGTACTGGCATGTACACTTCAATCCGAGAAGCGCGTGAAATGTATGCAGCAATACGCAAGCGTTGAACACGGGGAACTTTTGGTGCGTCAAAAGTATTGCATGAAACAATACATGATACTTTAGATACCATCACAGTGGGTATTCGAAAGGTGACATGCCTCGACCAAGCACTGTTACACCAGAGTTTGTTGAATTGTTGGTGGAAAGCTTTACGAAACGCCCTTTTCTGTACAATCCACAAGATATTTCATACCACGATGCTAAAAAATGTGCTAATGCATGGTGTGACATTGCCAACGAGATGAACTGTGATGTAACGGGTTAGTATACATATACATATACATATACATACACATACACACACACACACACACACACACACACACATACATACACATACATATATATATATATATATATATATATATATATATATATCATAACGAAATATAATGTTAGAAAAGTGTTGCATTAATACATGTTTTATATGATAAACATTGAATTAAAGTACCTATAAAATTAATAAGAAGAAGAAAAAGAAGACTCAGTAGTAGTAATAGTATAATAATTGTAGTAGTAGCAGCAGCAGCAGTAGTAGTAGTAGTAGCAGTAGTCGTCATCGTCAGTGTATGCATTATGTTCATATGAATGTGTAATTATTGTAGGTGCAGAATGTAAGAAGAAATGGCGAACACTTCGAGATACGTATACCAGGAAAAAAAGGGAAAATAAAATCAGGAGTGGTCAGGCAGCTTGCAATACGAAGCAATGGGAATACATGGATTTATTTGCCTTCCTGAAACCAATTAACCCATACGAAGTTTGGTAATGATATAGATATTATCCTAATTTTTAAAATTAATTAACTAATTATTTCAAGTTGATTAAATAATGAAGCCACAAACTAATACATGATAAAACACTTTATTTGTTTATTTTTGTTATTTTTAGCATGGCAT
This sequence comes from Gigantopelta aegis, assembly GCF_016097555.1. Taxonomy (NCBI): domain Eukaryota; kingdom Metazoa; phylum Mollusca; class Gastropoda; order Neomphalida; family Peltospiridae; genus Gigantopelta; species Gigantopelta aegis. The sequence continues at coordinate 34,568,569 of NC_054702.1, forward strand.
CAAATATTAACAACTAACCACCCACAGCTGATGATCCTGTAGAAAATGAAAATAAGCTTGACGAGTTGCCTGATGTCCAGTCACAGTCGGTGCACAATGAAGATTGCAATTCTGACAGGTTAGCTGTTCAATTCACCTCTTCTCACTAAGTAATTCTGCCATGGAATCGTACCAATCCCAGGAAAGTAAGTTTTGAATCGATCCCTGATGGCCTTGCCCGTAGCTATTGTTGTGTTCCCACCATAGACATGGAAGTTATCAAAAGCCACCTTTGAGGAATCTCCGCAAATGTCCTCTAACAATGTCCTACATTGTGCAGGTGTCGTATTTGCTTGAACAATGTTGTGAAGGAGGCAGGCTGTTTTAACCACACTGATAGCTATATTCTTTTCAAGTGCCATTTTGGTATGGAACACCCTCCATCTTGCAGCTAAAATGCCAAAAGCATTCCCTACAATGCGTCTAGCCCTTGACAGTATATAATTGAAAATATGTTGATCCTCTGGTCCACCCCTTCCAGCATACAGTCTCGTGATGTGAGTGTTCAAAGGATATGCTGTATCAGCAACAAAAACATATGGTAAAGGACCAAGCATTTCTGCACCTAAAATAACTTTACTTTCTGGTAAATTTATAGTACCCTGAATTATACCTTGACCCATAGCACTAGCATGGAAAACACCACTATCGTTATTTCTGCCACATAATCCAACGTCGATGGCGATGAACTGCATCCACAATTGCTAGCAAGACAATAGAAAATGTTCCTTTGTAATTATAGAACATCGACCCTGAATATCGGGGACACTTTAGAAGCACGTTTTCCATCAATAGCACCCACACAATGTTGAAAGTTCCAAAGGCTTTCAAAATTGGCTGCTTTGACCTCCCACTCTACTTTATTATGGGGAAATGTCATGTATACAGGTGATAACTGATCCCAAGTTGCTTCCACACGAGGGAAAAAAATATGATAGAACATCAGAGGATGCCTTTTTTGAGAGTTGTGCTTTAAGAATGAAAAAATTACCTGAAGAGGTTAAGTCTGTACTACAGTTTCAAATTTCTCAATTATTCTGTAATGCTGAACACAGAAATCTACCGCCTCAACAGATCACACCTCTTCCATGGCAAAGTCATTTGATTTTAGGGCGAACCCCCACCTACACTTACCCAAATTTGACAACCAATGCAGTGAATTCAAACGATATCATTGGTGAATCAATGCGACTTGCCAATATGTCAGCGTTTATCTCCCATTCATTATGTAGTAACATTCATGTAATTCTGAACCAATTTTCACGCTAATAAAATAGTTGCTAATTGTTGTTGTTGTTTTGTTTTTGTTTTTTTTTAAACTATAGCTATACTTTAGACTGAATATAGTAGTTTGTTTATACATAAATGTTGGTAATACAGGACAGTATATTTATATCGTTTCTTACCTTAAGCATATGGCGAGTCTATGTCTTAGAAAAATTACTTCACGGGATCGGCATCGTCGCTGTATAATAGATCCAATATGGTCCAACACCATAGAAAATTGATCTCTATTAAGTCTAAAGTACTGTTTGAATTTGTTGTCATCTAAATACAAATCACACATGACTAAATTAGCGAATGCCCCTTTTTCTCTCCTCTTTTTAACCAGTTCATGCTCCCAAAATCTTCTCTTTTTTCTCTTTCGTGTGGTCTCATAGGCCGCTAAGAGTATGAGCAGTTCGTCTTCACTGCTAGACGAAGCCATGGTACGAGAGAGAGAGAGAGAGAGAGAGAGAGAGAGAGAGAGAGAGAGAGAGAGAGAGAGAGAGAGAGAGAGAGAGAGAGAGAGAGAGAGAGAGAGAGCCTTGCCGTCACTTAACGTACAAGTATTTCTATTTTAAACGCATTGATGTGTCCAGGTAAACACGGATGTGTGGATGCATCCGTATAAACGCATCTGTTTTTGCCGTACAGTTATACGCGCTTATGTGAACATAGCTTAAGTTTTCTTTTAAAACACTATATAATACGAGTAAATGTTTTTATTATTATTATTATTCCCATTTTTATTGACATGATATCCACACACAGATATATACAGTGAATATGACAAAGAGATATTTAACTACATGAAAAATAAAGTAGTTAAAGATATATTTAGCTACAAAATCAAATATATGTGACTAATAATCCAACATACATGTATGAAAAATTCAAAAGGAGACTGAGAACATACTAAGTATCAAAAAGAAGAGAAAAAATACAATCTAAGTTTTAAATAAATTGTGACAAATTGACCAAAATTTGGTGAATTTATCATAATTGCACGTGGAAAAAGCTGTTGCTTTTGTCACATAATAGTATTCAGTCAACTCTTTTTGAATCCATTTCAAATTGGGTACATTGAAATGACTTTTAAATAGTAAGTGTTTTGTAACAAGTACAATGGCATTAACGGGATCATTATTTCTGGTTTTAAAACCAAAAATTACATTTTCTTTATTACATTTAATTGTGCTGCCTGTTTTTACATGAATCCAGTTCTGAATATCAGTCCAAATTGAGTTAACTAAAGTGCATTCCCAAAATAAATGCATAATTGTACTAAGTTCTAAATTACAAAAAAATACACTTCGGACAAGAAATATAACTAATTTTATATAAATAGGTATTAACAGGAAGTATATTATGAATTATTTTAAACTGATACCAGCGCAATTCACTACTATCAGTACAGCATAAAGGAATTATATTTATATTTTTCCAATCAGAATTTGAAAAAGTACAGTTTAAAATGTTTTCCGATTTTAAGTTGTACGCCGATTTTGAGAACGACGAATTTAGTAAAGTATTATAGTAATGTTTACTTCCTCTAACAGTTGTATTTAACATTGTAATATTATATGGCAATATAGGAGACGGCAGCTTATTTTTCAGTTTAACTTTACACAATTTGAAATATTGTTTTACCACATTAATTACACCTTGATAAGTTAAAAATTTACCTCTATCGTGAAATAAATCATTAATAAATTTTATCCCTCCTTCGAACCAGTCTCTATAGAATATTGAATATCCATTTATTTTTATGTCATTATTATTCCAAATATATTCTGACATTATCTTTTCAAACACGGAGTTTGATTTGCATTTTTTAAGATATGTTCCCCACGCCATTAATATTTCTTTCCAGAAATAATTATAAATATAGTGACAGTGTTTTTCTATTCCTTCAGAGTCAAAAACCATTATATTACCTTAAAATTTATACTTATGAATAATCAATCCCTTCCATTTTGAATCGGTATTAACTAATCTTTTAATCCAAGCAATTTTTTGTGTTTTAATAAATTCTTCTATTAATGTAATTTTAATACCACCATCTTTCATATTTTTTGACATTTCAGTACGCTTAATTTTATTAGGTTTCCTATTCCATACGAAAGAAAAAAAATTGCCTCTGTAGTAGTTGAATATCGTCATCAGGTGGATTAGGAAGGGTTGAAAATACATAATTTAATTTTGGTAAAATAAGGCTCTTTATTATTATATTTCTAACCAATGGTGTTAAAGTTCTACTAGACCAAATTTTTTACAAATTCTTTATTGAATTTAATTTATTCTTATAATTAATCTGTACCATATTTTCTAAGTCAATATCAAATTTTATACCTAATAAATCAAACGTTTGTGTCCAATCAAATTTCCATTCTTTACATAATTTGTATCTACTCCTCTTAGAACCTATCCATATTAGCTTAGTTTTCTCAACGTTAACTTTAAGGCCCGACAATCTTGCATAAATCTCCAATGTATTTAGAACTGCATAGAGGCTTTTTTCTGTTCCATCTAAAATTACTGTTGTGTCATCTGCAAATTGAGTTAACAAAAATTCTACATTTCCAATTGTTAAACCTTTCATATTTTAGTTTAGTTTTTAGCATCCTATTAAGAATCTCACCACAAATGAGAAATATATTTGGAGATATCGGATCCCCCTGACGGCAACCTCTTTCTAATTTAAAAAAGGATGAAGCAAACCCATTAACAAGAGCAGTAGATTGAGAATCTTTATGAAAAATAGAAATCCATTTTTGTATTGAAGGACCAAAACCAAAATATTTCAGAACATTAAAAATAAATCCCCAGTCTACAGAGTCAAATGCATTTTCAAAGTCAATTAACAATAATAAGCCAGGAATTTGTTGAATATCTGTATACTCCATGATGTCATATATTAGTCTTGTTAACTCACCTATATATCGTCCTGACATGAAACCTTTTTGTTCTTGGCTAATTATAATAGGCAACACTAATTTTATCCTTTGTGCTATAGCAGCAATCTGATTAAAGTTAGCTCTACTGGTCTCACCAGTTGATCTAACAGCATTGCATGAACTCCCATGTCCAGGTGACATTTCATCTATAAATAATAATTTAAATATCGACCAATTACACTTCGCCTTTTATAATTATAGCGTTATTCGGGAGCATACAAATTCTAAAAATATCGGGCGAGACTAATTATGCAATAGGCGAACTTGTTGGTCTATTTCAACATTGAAAAAGAGGGATAAAAGTGCAGTAATAAACTCTAGATTTTATACTAGTATAAACAGATTTTATGGCTGTACCATCACGGGTATTAGTTTCGTCTTGAAACGAATTTTATATAAAATTTTATATTGAAATTAGTTTCCGGCATACTTCGTAATTCACCCGAATCATTTCGTATACCCTCGGCATAATCCCGAATGTTTTCAAATTCTTTTCATATCACTGGCATGATTTTGCAAGTAAGGTTTTGATTGGTCGAATGAAAGGTCTACTGGACATGAGCTCCAACGGGCTGCTGTTTGGCCTCCAATTTTTAAAAAACTCTTTAGGCTTATTTCCCTTGGAAATGCATGTAATAACACCTTGTTTTTAAGTTATAGAAAGATTGTCCGTTTGATATGCATAATTCAATTATCTTAATAAATATTTATTTAAGTCATGCCAAAAACTTTTTCAGAATTCTGCGGTAAACTCATCAGATACTGGACTCTTTTCATTTTTCATCCTTTTTAATGCTATTAATATTTCATCATATGTCAATTCACCTTCAAGTTTTTCAGTATCTTTTTCATTAAGTCTAGAAAAAACATTTTCATCAAATAATTTATTAAAATTTATTTCACTAATATCTTTTTTAGAATATAATTTTTCATAAAATATTTTTGTTTCATATAATATATCTGATGTTTTATTAATAATTTTGCCATCCTTAGTTTCTAATTCAGTAAAGGATTTATTCAAAACATTCCTCGATTCTAACTTAAAAAAATATTTTGTCGGTTTCTCGCCTTTTCCCATCCATTTAGCTTTAGACCTTATAAAATTTCCTTTTGCTTTTTTAATACTTATATCTTCTTCTTTACTGTTTATCTATTTAATTTCTTTTATAATATTATTTTTTACTTCATTATCATTTGAAATATCTAGATCTTTTGTTAAGTTATCTAGTTTTGTACTTAAGTCTATTTCGTCTTTCATTTTAACTTTCTTTTTAGTTGATGAATATAAAATTGTTTTTCCCACGTATCATAAGTAGTAATATTTCCCATAATAATTGGTCGTTTATGGTAAAGTCTGAATTATTTTCTGTATCTTTATATTGTTCCAGAGTTTCTTTTATAGTTTCTTTGACTAAGCTTACATATTTATGATCATGAAGTAAACAATTATTAAATTTCCGAAAACCTTTTCCTCTTTCAATTTCTTTTAATTTCAATGTTGATGTAATTGGTGAATGATCAGACTTAAAACTTGGTAGAATATTACTTGAAGTAATTGAAGATCAAAGGTTATGCGAAATAAGAAAAAATATATAACCAAGACTGTTTTATTGCGGTCTGTTGCCTCCAGGAGAAACTTTACAAATTTGGGTTTTCAAATTCTAATGTTTCTTTAAAATCGATAACTTGTTTTCGAGCTTTTGGGTTATTCAATGTTTTGTAATTAAATAAATCAAGGGCGGGATCTTGAACAAGATTCCAGTCCCCACAAACAATTGTATATTTATTTTCAGATGATTCTATAATATTTTCTCTAATTATTAGCAGAAAATCGTGGTGTATTTGTATTAGGGCCGTAAATACAAATGAGTAATAGTGATTGAGCATCTATTTCTATTGTTAATGCCAACAGATTTTCCCGCATTATCATTACATTCCCAGTCTGGAGCTCGTCGCGGTAAGACGTGTTTGGGCACACTGCACGTGCTTTCGCGGCTTGACTTGGGGATCCTTCATTTTTGTTGTTTTTATCAGCGAAGTGAAGTTTTCTACTGGGATGTATGCGGCCATTGGAACTGATTGAAGGCTGGAACGCTTCTCGTTTCGACAGTCTGCACCACCAGGTTGGATTCTTTTTTAGCGAGATTCCTTGCCTCCACGTCATTTCTCCGTCTGACTATGTTGACTTGCTTTTTTCGTGACTCGTATGACGGCCATTCTGCAGAACGCCACGGTTGTTCGCGTTTAGTCTCTACATGTCCGAGCCTGTCCTAGCAGCACTGGAAGATTGAACGCCCCACTCTAAGAAGAAATAGGTCGGCCCCTACTACTCTTTTCTAGACTTTACTTTGTTTTATTGTGATACCATCTCGTATCCTCCGGAGACGGGCCCCTCCGCACCACTATACCAACCTATGACGACTGGACTATACCCTAGTCTGATTCTCTCTCTCGTTCAGACGGATCCGGCTTCTCAAGATCTGTATTTCAGCACAGCACTACACCTTCAACGTCTATTGACCGTCAATTTAGGGGTTTTCTTGACGGGATGCAACCCATCTCGTCCCTACAAGCTGTTCACCCTAACGGCCTTAACGAGGCCACTCACGTGGACATATAGATCGGACTTTAAACTTTTAGACCTTCATTCAAAATTTTAGGTCAAAATTACTTTCTTTTTTTAATATTATTAAATAGTCCGATCCTCTCTTCTTTCTCTTATTTATTTTTGGACTGTCCTTCTAAAATGCTCCAAATTATATAAATATTCGACCGAGCAGTCAATTCTTTTTATTTTTGGCTTGTAACTTCTTTTTTTTCTTTTCTTTTTTAATTCTATTAACTTTTTTTACTAATTGCTATTTTCAAAATTCTGCCCATTTTCAACTCTACTTGTCCCCCCCCCCCCCATCTTATCTAATTTCTTTTTGACCACCCAATCTAATCTAGCGACCAAATTTAATGAGTAGAATTTTCTTTATTAATTATATTAGAGATGCGCATCAAAATTTTAAAGGCCCACTATTTAATTTTTGGATGTAAATTTCAAAATTGTCCGCTTAATTTTTTTTTCTGTCCCGGGACAAGCCCCTGGCTATCCAGAGACAGGCCCCAGGACGGATATGCTCGAAAATCTAGTGGTATATGAGCATGTAAAAATTATTCGCACTCGCACTCGCATTATCATTAATATTGTTTGTAACCTTAAATTCAAAATTATTATTAAATAATATAGCTATGCCACGGGCATTAGATTTATATGAACTAAAATATCATTGACTGTAATCCCATTGTTGCTTAATAATTTGTTCTTGATCTTTGGTAACATGTACATCTTGAACACAGTATATATTTGCCTGTTTCTTTTTAAATATTGAAAAATTTGCTTTCTTTTCAAGAAATCATTTAAGCCTCTACAGTTCATTGCTAATATAGTTATGTCATTATCCATTTATAATTTAAACACTATTTATTGAAAGTATTGTATTAGTGCAATATAGTTTTTTAAAGACATCTATGAAAGAGCTCCAATTTCTGTTCGAAAGATATACATGTAGTTGTCAACCGACAAGTGAATAACATTTCGATAATGTGGCAATCATGTAAATTTAAATAAAAAAGACTTCCAGAGTGGATAGTCGATAATGTAAAAAAAACAAATAAATAACAAAATCACATATAGTGAGCAACACATTAAACAGAGATGAATACCATTATTCTCAGGTCAACATAAAGTACATGTGTATAATAGCGACCTTTTAAAAATACATGTTTCAAGCTTTCGAAAAAAATAAATAAATAATAATATAATAATAATAATTAAATAAAAAAAAAAAAATAAAAAAATAAAAAAATATATATATATATATATATATACATTTGTGTATATATACTGAACCGCAAAAGAAACGCGACACATGTGTGGCTGAGAAAATATGTTTCAATTTATTAATATCAAAGATAAATTTTGAAACATCTGATAAAGTCAATTTATTGGATGCACTTTGACCACAGTCTCTGGGTCGTTTGCCTGTGTTCAGGTAGTGGGGGGATCCAGCACATCGAGATTGTAGGGCGTGACATGTTCAATACCGTGTATGTCCTCCCTGGGTGTTCAAAACGGCCATACACCGTCGGTACATGGAGTGCACGAGGCGGTTCACAAAAGCCATTGGCACCTGTGCCCACACCCTCAGGAAAGCTGCCTCCAGTTGCACACGAGTTGTCGGCCGTGGGACCACCTGGTTAAGCCGTCTCTGGATTTCATCCCACAGGTGTTCAATCGGGTTCAAATCAGGGCTGAGAGCCGGCCACGGCATGGTTCTGATGTTGTGCTGACGCAGGAAGTCCATGGTGATCCTGGCCATGTGGGGGCGAGCATTATCCTGCTGGAACACGTGGTTATGGTGACGCGTGAAGAAGGGCACTATGTGAGGTGTTAGAATATGGTCAACGTAGCGCTGCGCTGTGATGCCATTCCCTCTGCCTGCACCAACATTTTGGAACAAATGGGGCCCAATTCTCTGATTCAGGCCTATAGCACCCCAAACCATGATGCTTTGGCCACCCCACGGGTCTCTCTCCAGGACACATGCGTCTCTGTAGCGTTCACCCCTCCTACGCCACACCCTCACTCTGCCATCCGAGTTGGAAACGCAGTACCGGCTCTCGTCAGAGAAGACTATCAACCTCCATTGTTGATGCCGCCAATGTTGGTGCTGTGTAGCCCACTGTAGTCGTGTCTGACGGTGGCGGGCGGTGAGGACAGGTCCTCGAGCGGGACGTCGGCAAAACAGGTTGTTGGCGGCCAGTCGACGTCGTACCGTGTCGTCACTGATGGGTCGCTGTCCAGTGCCAATGGTCGCGCGAGCTGTCATGCTGGCCGTTCTGAAGCGATCATGGAGGTGTTGCCGGTTGATGTAGCGGTCCTGCCTGGGCGTGGTCACCCGGGGTAGCCCGCTGCGGTGACTGTCTGCAGTGCTGTTGGTGTTGATGTACCGCTGCTGTAGACGATGGATGGTACTGACATGGACATTGTAAGCGTTAGCAACAACCAGGGCACGCTGCCCGGCTTGCAATCGGCCGATAGCTTGTTCTCTCTGCGCTGCTGACAATCGGGTCATACCTGATGCGTGCAAATTACGAATGTCAGGAACGCGGTTCAAGTTGGTTTTTATACCCATAACCTCCACGAGATGCACGTGCATTTCGGTTTTCATGACAATTGTTTGCGACTGCCACCCACGGCCTTCGAGACAGGTGCGTTTTGGCGTGTCGTTTCATGGAAAGTTGAAAGGGTACCTGCAATTTGGGTCTCAGTCATAAACCAGCATGTCTTGTAATATTGACAGTTACATCCCCGAAATAAATTGTTATAATTTACCATATAGAAATGACATTTAAAAATCTCGCGTTTCTTTTGCGGTTCAGTATACATCTACAATAAAAACCTCAAAAACCCACTGGCACACCACTGCAAATTATCCACAATATACAAGAAAGGCAAGAAACAAAAGACCAATTCTGTCTGACACTGGTAGTTCCCTTCTTCGATAGGAATCACGAAAACACATTGATTTGCATATTTTAAAAAATCCCAACTTCGAGTTCCATATGTTATTTTAAATATGTGAATACTGAACAATATTTAGTCCTGCATGTATTTCGGTTGGCACAGCCAAGCATAATTTAATACTAATTTAATAGTGCAGTACAAAAAAAGGGGATTTTCTAAAGACTGGCTTTCATTTTGTCATGTCACACCACCAAAGGTGAAAAAGGGTCACAGCAAACAGCCAAAGATATTAGTTTACAAACAACAATAGCTATTTCAACATAGTGAATGCATCCGAGGTTGGAACGGGGTTTTTCACGAGTAAATGTTGATGACAATTGTACATAAATGTATTGTGTTCACTGTATTTAAATAATTTTGGTGAAGTGAATTTCTGTTTTAGTGTTATCATATGGATTATGTTTCCTATTGTTAGTTATTTATTTACGTTTTATTTACGGTTCTAGATATTGATAATTTTTACTGAAGTTTTAATAGATTAATGGTGATTTGGTCTTCGAGAAAGTACTGAGTATTCATTATAGTATATATTTAGAACAAATACTACTTTACTTACTTTTATCACAGTTAGGTGAAGTCCAATACTGTGTGCACTTACAGAAGTACGAGTTTATTTGAGGTGCAGATGAGAAACATGTGCCTCCGTTTTTACATGGATTACTTTGACACTCGTCTATATCTGTAAAAAAAAAACCCACCACTTTTGGATAACGATTAGTTTAATAGATATACGTCTTTTACCTACATGTATATATTTCATATACATTAATTATGAATAATAAAATTACTTTGACACTCATATATAGCTGTAAAATAAAATGGATAACGATCAGTTTAATAGATATACGTATTTTACCTACATGTATGTATATATATATATATGTGTGTGTGTGTGTGTGTGTGTGTGTGTGTGTGTGTGTGTGAGTGTATGTATATATTTCATACATTATAAAACATACATCTTTTGATATTTCTATGAATTTACCGAATGTACATGCGTAGATAAGTACATCACATTTCCTTCTATTAGTTAAAGAAGTATTACCAAATATTTTGTTATACATATGTAACTTACATATATTAAAATACTAGTATGCTAATATATGTCGGTATGTGTCAACAATTTCAATTACTTGCCTGTTTCACACAGAGCTCCTGTAAAGCCTGGAACACACTCGCACGTAAAGTTATCTTTTCCATGAGGTGTACATGATTTTGAGCGTCTGGCCGGACAAGGTACTTTCAAACAGGGATCTACAATGTTGCATGGATAGAATAAAAATGGCATAGGTTATCTTCAGTAGGTAAACACTAAATATGGCATATTATGTTTATATAAGTATATGACATGACAATGATGGCGCCAATAAAGACAAAAAGAGGTGTGTGTGTGTGGGGGGGGGGGGGGGGGGGGGGTCATATTAACTATTTAGAATTAATCATCCTGTTCTCTTTTGTACTCGTGACATGTCATTTTTAAATACCCGTTCGCTGTTATGTATATAGAGAATACTACATAAGTGGTCATTTGATACCATTTATCTTACAACGAGTTGTTTTAAAACGTATCTAATGAGCGAACTCCACTGGATAGGCCATCATTGTACTATTCTATTTCTCACATATCCTAAAAATGCCAAATTTTAAATACATTGTAACATATTTATATCCTTTGCGCTTGTCGTTATCATGTATGTCACAGAGTAATCAATTTCAGGTTAACTTATATGTCACAGAGCAATTAATTTTGATTGTGGTGGGGGTTTTTTTGTTGGATTGTATTGTGTTGTGGCGATCAGGTATATATATTTATTCATATGTTGTGTCACAAATGGCGACAATGGTTAACGATGTTTATTGACAATACCTAGGAGCAGCCGACTGTGCCTTTAAATCGATATCGCACGTTTGTGTGTTACTGGTGTGTTTTGTCATAAAATAACAAATGCTGTTTTCACTAATGGGTGTGTAAGAAAACCTTATGTATGTGTGTATGCATGTAGCGTTCTATATATCGACACTCTAAAAATAGGTCGTGTCTGACTTGTTCGTATGTTGCATAATAAATGGTAACGATGATTGACGATATCCATTGATAATACAGTATGCATATAGTGAAGTTTGCATTTTGCAGTAGTAAAATTAACTACAATAATGCAAAGAAAAATGTGTCATTTGACAAGGCCTACATGTTTAGGAATAATGTGATGTAGGGTTTTTGTACTTTTTTTTATGATTTTGATATATTTACTAATTTAAATTAGCTTTGGTAAACATTTTGACATAACTAAATGTAACACTGAAATTGGACTATTTTAATTGTAATGAGAGTTTACGTACCTGGATAATATGTTGTAAAGCTGAGGCACCGTTCAACCGTAAAGCTAAAAAGGAGGAAATATTACTTAATGTTTCTATTGATATACAAACAATTAGATAAATATACCGATATATGGATGGATGGGGATGGATGGATAAATAGATGTAGGTATATATTTCAACTACTAGATCTAATCGAGAACCAGTTTATTTCTCATGTACTGCTGTATAGAGAAACATATAGCAAAGTGCCTTGTGCTTGGGTATTAGACGCATTTTTTTAGATGTCTTGATAGCTTTTAATACGATTTCTCAACTCGAGTGATAACAAGTTGTTTTAGTAAAATACATAATTGTTTGAATAATTGGGAAGTGGTAACTGTCCATGCTAGCTACGGTCATCACTGAAAGGAAACAACATTAAAATATGTTCAATTACAGCCTAATGTAGTGCTTTAAATAATATCAGCTATTCGATGTCAAATATAAAGCAATATTAAAACATGATCTAGAAATGTTAAGACATTAAACTGACTATTGTATTGAAAGCAAACATATTTTTATCTTTGGGGCCAAAACAGGACAGGATGTTAGTCGTGAAATATGATTGGCAGAGCAGATTTAAATATATAGATTGAATAGACTCATACTGAATTATTTTTATTTTTTATTTTTTTTAATCTCTCTTAGAATAGTCGATTTGCTATCTTCCCGTATCCTATTTATTATCAACTTACTTCTGATCATCGATCGCTTGGAAACAGATATGTTGATTTCCGTCAACAGTGGTCAACATTGAAATGTCAGACTTGAAAACGTCCTGTCCTAATTTATGAAGACCTCTGACAGTTCCAACATTGACACCATTTATTGTAGAATTCTCTTTTGTAATGTTAACGATCGAGTGGCTGGAATAAATATTATATAAATAACGTATATTGTTCATAAATTACTAAACATAAACATAATATTTACAGTTGTTCTTTATGTGCATGTAAAAATTGTTTCCTTCAGGGATAATTTCGCAGTTACACACCAAATTTATTTACACTTAGCATATTATAAATCACATATAAAATGTGTATATGCAATGTTAAACACACGTCATTCTAAAAATATAAAATAAAATGTTAACATTTTTTACCCAGGAGGTACACTGTTACACCTATTATAAAATGTATGGCACCTTAAATTAAATTTACCTGCAGGAAAATGTGGCGGGGTGGGGGTGGGCATATCGCTTTTAAGATATTTAATAAATATTTTATTAGCAACCTTCAATTTTGCTGAAAATCGCAGTTCTATTTTTTGTGTGTCCTGCACTGATTCCAGCCTATAGTATACTATTATATATTTTATTATAATAACAGTATACTTTATACAAATGTTTTTAATATATATATATATATATATACATATATATATACATATATATATACATATACATATACATACACACACACACACACACACACACACACATATATATATATATATATATATATATATATATATATTTAAACTTATGATTAATTGTAATAATTCTGATTTTTATTTCCATCCAGTTACTGTTACAAAACTAATACGTGATCAGGGCCGTATCTCTGCACAATGCAGAGTGAAATGGACATTTGACAAAATAGTGCTTGATTCCATGGATCTATCTAGTGTGTCGTGTATAGAACAGCCACTCACGAGGACATCCTTTACTGGAGATTTCATCCGTCATGCATCGCCACAGAGAGGACTGCCACTCCCAGCCAAGTTTATAAAGTCAAAGCTAACACCGGACAAAGCTCATTAGAATAAGTACACATGCGAAAACATGCACTAATGAATCACTGTCATAACAGTGGTGATATCCAGTATTGTCGAAAGGTGAGCATATTTTGCGTTATTGGTACAATCACCTGAGATGAGATGAGTCGCTGGGTCGAACATCCTCAAAGGACTGGGGGGGGGGGGGGGGGGGGGGTCTGGTCTCAACCACTGCCTCACGAAAGGTACATCATGGCCCTGGTATGTACTTTCCTGTGTTTGGGAAAGTACATATAAAAGAAACCTTGCTTCTTTATCAATATGAGTAGCCTATATGACAGTAGCAGGTTTCCGTAATTTAACAGCTGATGAGGTATCGTCAAACAATTATTATTTTCCTTTCTTGTTACTTGTAGTTATTCTACACCTTTTGGGTTAGTCTGTTACTTCTTTAGAACCTGAAAGATACAAATGATGCTAAGGCGCGGAGGGAGGGAGCCATAACATTAATGAAGTTCGGCGGCATTGACACAAACTACTCGCCTTAAACGAAGGCAAAAAACTATTATTTGATGTTACAAAATGAGGCACAACAATAACTACTTGACCAAAAGTATGACAAAAATATATTACTTGACCACAAATAGAGGGTTCGGCCGTTTGGGACCCACAAATCTGCACATCAGGCTAGCAAACTATTATTTTCTATATCTTTTTAATGTGATTGTAACATTATAATACCTCGACTATAATAGTATTCAGACTCCCACACACGTTGAAATATACTAAGTCTTTTTAACTACTTTGAGTGTGATTAGTTTTATATTCATATTTTAAAAAAAACGAGATCTAATTCTTAGGCTTGACCCATTAATATATAATTAATTGGCCATACCTACCCAATGTCAGTAGCTGCGTATATTGGAAAGGTGCATGTTATTTCAACCTGGCACCTAATGGATTTTGCATCAGGAAAGAAGGTAAAGTGGGGTCCTTGCTGTAAAATACAATTGTAGCATTTTAATAAATTATTCATGTTTTGTGATAAGAATCTTGAATAAGGACGTTTGACAATCCGAAACTAGGGTCTCACTACACAGATCACTTCCGGGTGAGAGTTCATTCATCACGGTCCACTATAGTTCCTAATTGTGACACATGTTATGGTTCACATATTCACTTCTAGGAAATGGTGAAGAATTAAAACAATATGTATGTTTAATGGTAAGCCTTCTGGCTGTATTTTGCCCATGTTATTTTGTAATATTGTGCATCGACCTTTTGGGACATGGGTATATAGCGCACGTGACAGCCGGAGTGAATCGATTAATGAACCACCTGTTCGGACCGGTACTACAGCCAGATGCGGTCAAAAAAGCAAAAAACTGAGACGGAAATGTTCTAAATTTTGCAGTGAAAATAAATGCTTATATAATGTATGTTCGCAATGGTGTATGTTGTTGGTGCCAACGAGAACCCGTTCTATGGGCAATCTTCACTTGAAGTTGGGCAGTTTAACATGGGTTTCAATGGCAGATGACATCTGTGTAGTGAGACCTAGGAATGCAGAAATATATTTAAAATGGCATTATATACGTACAAAGCAAATTTTCTTAGAAAACGTGTTTCTAATTTTCATTATTATTCATACTTACCTAGTGCTAGCACAACAAATATGCTATTCAACCTGAGTCGTACCTACACACTGCAGAATTCTCTCCCTTGCCGGATATGTGTAATGCTATCCTTGCACGGGCTACCTGTAACTTCATTCTCGGTTCAAAGTCCACCCAAACCCACCGAGGGAAAGCCTCATAGGGGTGGGTGGGAGGTATAGTTTGTTGTGCTAGCACTAGGTAAGTATGATTAATAATGAAAATTAGAAACAAATTTTCTAATAGTCTTATTCAACTTACTGTGCTAGCACAACAAATATGCTATAACGGACGTGCAATGACACCGTTAGAGCACGTGAATTCAACATTAATGGGAGGAGGTAAGAAAATAGAGAACTTACCCGTACCCAAAAAGCTCCTTTGAAGTAATGACATAGAGATAGGACGAACCACGACATACGGTAACAAGGGGAATAAAAAGGGGCTTCCCAAAAGAAAAACTCATCCCCATGAAAGGGAGGAAAAATATCTCCCCAGGGAGAGGAAACGGTAGACAACACTACAAAAAACTCCATCCCTCAGAAAAGGGTGGAGTGTTAAACATGTCCGAAGCGTGAATCGATGGCAGTCGGATGGAAAAGAGGTCAACCCCTTTCCGTTGCTCTGCACACAGACACAACGTGTTGAGCCGCAATGACTGTCTGGATCCTATGCGTACCGACAGGACCAACCGCCATATCCCGGAAATAGAAACGGTCAAAAGTGTGCCGTCCTTTCCAAACCCCTGCATTCATGACCTTTATAATATCTAAAGAGTCGTGAAAATTCAGGGAAGCAGAAATGGCTCGGATCTCATGTGGTTTAACAGAGAAATTCCGTAACACATGATCACCCGCCATCTCATATGCTAGCTTGATGGTAGCTGCTATCTATCGAGACAAAGCATTTTTTGTGACATCAACCGGCCTAATGGTATAAGAAATAAACAATCCGGTTTTTCGTATGCTCCAAATAATACTTCAATGTTCTCACCGGGCAAAGAAGTCTATCCGAGTTATCAGATGACAGTGTACGAGATAAACTGTGAATGACAGTAGGTGGAAACTCTTCCCCCGGAGACTGGTTTTTAGCAACAAAGATAGGGTCGGTACGTAAAGTGACAGACCCGTCCGAATTGTAATCAACCAAGTCATGCAAAAAAGCATGTATCTCACTGAGCCGATGACAAGCCACCAGTGAAACCAGAAACAGAGTCTTCCAAGTCAAGGCACGAAGACTAGCAAACCTCAACGGCTCATAAGGCGCACGACAAGTCACGACATCCACACTGTTTAAGAGTAGTGAAAATCGCAGCTCTGTGACTTTTCACTGTCGTGATTTAAAGTTTCCTTTCTTGGACCAACGCCAGAAAGTACTCCGCTAAATCGTTGACAGTAGGCGATAAGGGATCGAAATCCCGTGCGTTCGCCCAATGAACCCACATACACCAGTGACACTGATAAACCGACTCGGTAGATTTGCGCTTTGCTGAAGAGACGAGATGCGCAATTCTTGTTGAAAAACTTCTGCGTTGCAAGGAAGCCCTGATAACCTCCACGCGTGAAGCCGGAAGACCTCCGGCTTCGGATGCCACACCGTCTGACTCAGTCGCTGGCTGAGTAGATCGGACAACACTGGTAACCGAAACGGGACTGCCACTAACAGTGACAGGAGCTGTGGAAACCAGGGCTGTGCCACCCACAGAGGAGCTATCAACGTTACGTGACAAGGTTCCTGGACCACTTTGGTCAACACCTTGCCGAGTAAGACAGGAGGAGAGAAGGCATAAAAATCCACTCCTGTCCAATCCATACTTAACGCGTCGTACTCCAATGCCAATGTGTCCGGTACCAGGGACACGAACACCGGCAATTGGTTGTTCAACCATGTGGCAAACATGTCCACCTGTGGACTGCCCCACACCCGAAGAACCGCTGCGACCACCCCTTTGTTCAACATCCACTCCGTCTGAACAGGGGTATGTCGACTGAGGGCATCCGAGATATGTGAAAATCTGAGCCGATTGGGAATAAAACCCAATTGGAGGATCGTGTCCAAAACCAACCCGACATTGGTCTGACACTCCTGTTGCGACGAAGCTGGGATCAACCAATCGTCCAGATAGGTATGCATTCGAACCCCTAACAAATGAACATGACCTACCATGGGGACTTGTCGCCAAACCGAACAGGAGCACACGAAACTCGTACGCTTTCCCGTCGAACAGGAAGCGCAGAAACTTCCAAAACGCCTTGTGCACCAGGACATGGAGGTATGATTATTTCAGATCGATTGACGCAGCCCACTCCCCAATTTGAAGCAGGTTCCGGACCGAATGAACCGTTTCCATTTTCATGGAAGGAACATCGACGTAGACGTTCAGTGGCTTCAAATTTAGGATTGGTCTCCATTCCCCATTTTTCTTCTGGGCGAAGAAAAGATGAGAATAAAATCCCGAAGTGTCCAGACTGACTCTCTGGATGGCCCCTTTGTCGAGAAACTCGGCTATCATACTCTCCGCTAAAACGCGCCGATCCGCGGACGGTAACGGCGGCATTCTCGGAGTGGAAGTAAGAGGGGGGCTCGAAGAAAAGGGTATTTTGTAACCATGTCGAATGACCGACAGAACCCAGGGGTCGAGACCAGGCAGCTTGCACCAATTTCGAAGGAAATGGCGGAGCCTGCCCCCCACGGGTATGGCTGCTAACAGTACCTCCGAAAGCAACTGCCGATCGTTCACGTACCCTCACCCCAACCGCTTACCACCCGTAGGCGCAATGCCTTTGGTGGACTGAGAACGGAACGCAGTATGACGTTTGCGTCCTCGCTTAGCGGAAGACGGGTTGTTACCTGGTTGCCTCCTAGTGTCAGGAACCCTAGGGATCTGAGCCGACTGTAAAAAAAAGCAGCCTTTTTCACAGGAGGAGGCTTGAACCCCGAAAACGTGGACCGACGTTTACCAGAGGTTGAGGGTTGAGTGTTCGGGACTGGTCGCGACAAATCCTTGTCTAGGACAATATTAAAATCGAGACCGAAAAGTAAATTTTCCCGTACCAAACGTGTACGAAAAAACGTCTTCGCAACGTTTGACGCACTCAAACCCGCCAGGTAATGGTCACGCCGTAACAAAAGACTGTTCGCAAACAATCGGCCAGATAACTGAGCGATATGCTTAGAGGCTTTTGACGCAGCCTCCAAACAGCCTTTCGCCATCGCGGGAAGGCTCTCAACAGCCTTATCCAAGCCAAATAGGAACGTACCTAAATGGTTATTAACCTGGAACATCGACTTAGCCAGCCGTTCGAACGATTCCAGATCCGCGATTGGCAATGACACATGCGGTGATGGGGAACAAGCGGCTCAGACACTAGCCGGATGTTCGAGAAAACCCGCCCCCAACTTCTCATAGGAGTCGGCACGAAAAATGCGCACTCCCGTTAAGATTTTCCCTGTAGGCAGTGCCGTTGGGTACTCATCAACACCCACTCCCAGGATACGATCACTGCCAGTGATCAACATATCAATGTCACAAAGTGAATTGTGCCCCTCCTGTGCAAGTGGTAAACCCGACTCCTCACGAGGAGTGACCAAATTCAAAGAACGGTTCCCGAAGGAGACACCCTTGAATGTAGGCTGGGCCTCAACCTGAGGTATAGCGTCCCCGCATACCTGTCGGACCTGGTCCCTGACAAAAGCCAGAACCGCCAGATAATCGCACTCCTCCTCTACCTCCGAACCGAAGTGAGAGAGAGCTGGGTCAGCGACAGAATCCGGTCCAACCGACGCTTCCTCTGAAGCCAGGTCACTGTCCATTGGATCCCGAAGATCTACATGGACTCCTCCCCCTAATCGAGATGCCCCTGGGGCAGCGTCTCCCGAGACGGAAACAATAGGAACCGAACGACAATCCCTAACTGCATCGTCAAACTGCTGTCGAGACGCAGTTTCTGCTGGTTTTGGTGGAAAACCCGGGTGGTGGGGTGGGGGGAGGGGGGGGGGGGGGGTGGGGGGAGGAATGGGAGCCGCACCCGACGGTCCCATCTGCGAAAGCAATGATCCCAACTGAGGCGAAGCGTTCAAAAATTCCACAAAACTCCGAAACAACGTTTCCTGAAAGCCTAACGGTCGTTCCTGCGCCAAGTGCGGAACGGTCGGAGTTTGTGGCCACAGAGTACCCCCAGCCGAGGGGTATCTGTGCGAACCTCGTCGAAGAGGTAGGGACCAAAGACGGTGCAAACTGTGAGGAGATGTCCGTTGCTACCGAAGTCACCGGACCCTTGGGGTAAACATATGCAAACGGAGGACCCAAACGGAGTTCTCCACCCAACGGTAAACATCGGTCGGGATGCCATCAGAGACGGATCCCGGCATCGGAACAACTGGCTCAGTTTGAAGCAAACTGGCAGAACTCTCCTCGGGCCTTGAGAATGCTGAGGTGCCGAAGTGACTGTCAGCAATCGAAGGCAAAGTCGGGGCCACCTGCTCTGCGGACGAAGCAGTGGACCTATGCACAATGGAGTGCATGTGCTCGGTAACCGATGAAGTCGTCAAAACCGGTGCCACGACGACTCCACCCTGCCCCCCTTCTGTTTGTAAAGGTAACCGTAACGACGATGGCGATGCCCGCGACGAAGCCACACAAACAGCTCACTTACGACGGTCACAATAGGAGCACAGGGGGGCGCTCCCGAAGTATCGGTAACTGTACACGTAACACAGACCGATGAAGAAACACCCTTGTGTTTCCCCCCTTTCCGGACACTTTTCGAAGTGTCTACAGACTTATGGGACCTACCCACTAAGTCTGACTTGCCGACTACTGCCGAAGCAGAAGACAAGATTTTGCTGGTACCCGAAACCTGAGTCTGCGAACCGAACCGAACCCACTGGTCAGGAGACCACGTGGCGCAGATCTCACACTGACGGTCTTGAGAACAAGACCGACAGTCCGGACACAACACATGTGTGTCTTTACGTTGTAAAGGAAATTGACAACCATCTCGCGCACAAACTTTCCGTGCGCTAGCTGTCAACGAACTCGCGTCGGACATGGTAAATTCAACACAGAATTCCCAACTACCAACCGTATGTCAAGTTCAACCGAAAAACAAACACAAAATTACAAGTAAAGAAAACTTTTTGCCAAAGTTTAACAGGTGTTAACAGGTGGACTGCAGAATTGAGAATGAAGTTACAGGTAGCCCGTGCAAAGATAGCATTGCGCATATCCGGCAAGGGAGAGAATTCTGCAGTGTGTACGTATGACTCAGGTTGAATAGCATATTTGTTGTGCTAGCACAGTAAGTTGAATAAGACTAATATTGTTTAACTAACATATTAATGAATTAAATTACTTGAATAAATTTATAACAAAAATGAGTATTTAGAAATCTTTTTAAAACACTAAAAAAACATACAATAACTATAGGATTTATCTGACTAGTAAATTGAATTTTAAAACACAAACAAAAAATATGTATAAAGTGTTATGGTACTTACAGATAGTCTGGCAGTTGGCTTGGTAAAAGTAACATCTGTAACGAATAAACCAAACAAAAATATGAATATGTTCAATAAGAGATTTTGTCATATATAAAAAGCACGGAAATTATTTCAATAAAGCCAGTACAACCTGACATATGACATCGGGTTTGTATCATTTATAACTAAAAGGTAGCATATTTTGTAGCTTGGGCATACTTGCCACCAATTAGATAGCTGAAAATATATGTATATTCATGTATTTACCTTCTACAGTTATCATGTAGTTTCTTTCATGAGAATCAATTCTGAAAAGACAGAAGAAAATATATATAGCATCTTTCATTGTAGGTTACAGTATTACTGGTATTTCTGCGATGTAAAATCCATCATTCTCTTTTATTCAAATCACTTTGTCCTTTCTTTAATGTTTTACACTGATTTTTTGTCTAATCAGGGTCAGCAATTACATCGATATATAACTACTGTGGAAATAGGAATGAAGGAAATGTTTTATTTATCGACGCACTCAACACATTTTATTTACGGTTATATGGCGTCGGACATATGGTTAAGGACCACACAGATATTGAGGGCATCAAGCGAGTGCTTTACCACTGGAAATAGGAGTGAATTTACTCAACAGATAAATAGACAATATTTTTATTTCCTAGGAAGTTCCATTAAAATTATAAGAATCTTGAAATATAGAATTTGAAATTTATATATATTACTAGATGATGATGGTGTCAAGCCTACCTCAGTTATTTGTGAGCTTGGGCTCATTATTTTTCTTAATTATGACACCCTCCCTTCATTATATGGTGGCCGCTGCTCCAAATACATTCGCATAATTGCATTAATATTATCTTGTTTACTTTTGCTATAAAACCCACTGAATTATTTGAAATTGTTGATATCTACAGTTTATCATCCATTAAAGGCTTTTGTAGGAGATATCGCTGGCACTATAATTTGCGATATCTCTTATAATCTTGATTGGTCAAATTTTAATCAAAAGCCAATGTTTTGTTACGTCACTGTGTCTGTTTCAGCGCTAAACGTACCATTAGTGACGTCACGCCACTGCCGTTCTTCTAGTTAACGAGTCTACCGCGACGTTCAACCCACATTACTGACATTGTTTACAACTGTTGCAAATGAAAAGAATGATAATGGATGATAAAAAGAATACCCACCTTGGATTTCATACTTTTATCAACTCGTGCTGATAAATTATGATATCACAAGACACTCGGGGAGTATCCTCTATATATAGTAGGGCATTTATAGTGCAAAGCGCAATCTACTTAAACACCACTGCTCCCTCATCTTTGACAATCAAGAAACAGTTCAAATAGAGCACTCACTTCCACCTCCATGTAAGAAAAGCAGATTATTAGGATTCATGGAAAATGCTCCAGCGACCCCACATGTTAGCACAGGAACTGTGAAAGGCGTGAGTTCCGGATTATCTCTCAACACTATGCATCCGAGAAAACGGTCATGTAGTACTGTAAATTGTATTGCGATGTATTCGCATTGCTTACAAATGATTGAAATGTGTTTATATGACATACCCCGCTGAATCAGTGACTGTAGCTTGCATCATGAATGACCCCACGTCTGACTTCTGAGTATCCCATGATACATCACTTAATTTAATGTTGCTACCAGGCATGAACTTGGCAGGAGATGTAGAAATGTTACACTGTGGGAATGATGATACGTAGAAGGTGTCAATGTGTCTGCAGATGGAAACAATACAATAAATGTATTTTATATGATAAACTTTTAAATATATATATATATATATATATATATATATATATATATATATATATATATATAAATAGTGTGAGTTTATTAATTATTTACCGTATTTGACCGTAAATAATTAAAGACATCTTTTCTCATTTTAACTCCCGCAAGTCCCCAGCAGTTCATTGAACAAACTGTAAACGATCTATCCATACTTAAGTATGCACACAGAATATAATAAAATACATAGCTTATATATGACAGTATACACAATTCTGCGTACATCACAATACAGTTGATCATTCCAAAACAAGTACGTCAAACACAAACGGATTATAAATACATGTACATACTTTAAAAGAACAAACTTCCTTAAAACGGCATCTACACAAAAACGTTCACTCTCAAACACGCCACCTTGCTCATGCACACCACAACACATAAACCTAATATAGAGAGGTGCGAGATTCTGACCCCAAGCCACCAGAGTTACATAATTATTTCTAGTACAGGTTCGATCAAGATCCAAACGTAACAGGGTAGTAGTAATAATATTAATAGTTGTAGTAGTAGTAGTTATAATAGTGGTGATGATTACGCCAGAGGTAATGGTGATGATGATGTAAATGCGACCGAAGAACTTAATATTTTATTAATTACACCAACAGAAAGAAGCAATGAAACACGAAAATAGTTGTAGCATATATTGACTGTAGCCTAAACCCCCATTCACAGTATCATAAATTTACGTATGTTGCCGATATTCAATCCCACATTAGGTCACTGTATTGTATACCCTGCGCTCATTTACAGTGATTTAAATTGGGTCTCAAATACCAGATGTTCTCTTATTTCTTTCCATCAGTATATGCTCATATTTGTTATTAATATTAACTACTACTACCCAATAATAATTTTTAAAACAATTGAATTAAGATATATCAATCTATTTTGAAGAAAGAAATATATGGAATAATAATTAGAAAAAAATAAAAATAATAATAATAATAATAAAAATAATAATAAATAAATAAATTTTAAAAAAAGGGAACAGAGTTATGCTCATTTAATACTAGCCAAGAGAAATATAAATAAACAATATATAAATAATAAATAAATAAATATTCGACTAAAGAATGACTAAATAAATAAATTAATTAGTCAATCAAGGCACTTTATTACTAATCTGTGGTGAGAGTGAAATTGTACTACACTATTTGTTAATAAAGTGGGGCGTTCAGGTTTTTTTTGTGATGTTTGGTTTGTGTGTGTGTGTGTGTGTGTGTTTGTGTGTGTGTGTGCGTGCGTGCGTGTGATAATACTGTTAATTGCTGTACTAGGTATAGTAACTTTTATTTACACTGATGAATATATTTACTAGACAAGCCATAAAGTAGGGCTATGCTTAAAAAGGAAGTAGAAAAATTCTGCCACTTATGTGGATAGATTTAAACTTTTATTATTGAATACATACCATTCCAATAAATAATAAAACATTTTTATTGTTATGTATCTCTTTGGTTGTTATTTTTAAAATATGTCAAATATGGCGCTGTTTAAATTATTTTTTATATTTTTGAAAATGGCGTTTTCGCGTGCCTTAAACTATTGCTTTCAAAGGGGCGTTCGCGCGCTTAAAAATGAAAATACAAGAAAATTCCGAAAAAATATTTCCATTAGGTTGGTCGCCCTGTAAATATATTTTTAATTCGTATTTATAGTGATATTGAGAGTTAAAAAACCCAGCAAACTTACTCTATCTGTAAGACAATTGTTGAACAATCGAAAGTCTAAGGAATATGTTTATATTCACCTCAACGATAAAACAGTTGTCTTAGTGAAGGTTATATTTCTACACATTGTAGAATCGAAGGAGTGTTTCAATAAAGTTGTGATTACATGCATTTATAGCCAAACGACGAGCACATCCTGTCGGACTGTCACATATTTCATTGCCGAGTCCATTGTGATCAACGTGTTGAAAAGGTGTGTATGTTTTGCATCATATATCATTAGAGTCCGTAATGAATCATATCGAGATATGATCTCTGGATTTCTATTATAAAGCGTTTTGAATCTGAAAGACAAACCCGTAATATGTGATCAAGGCCGTATCTCTGCACAATGCAGAGTCAAATGGATATGTGGTGAAATGGTAGTTGATTCCATGAAATCTGTCGGAAGTCTTTGTATGATATAACTCGTATGTACCAGATTGATATGGCGTTATTTAAAATAGGCATATAATTGGCATGCTCTAAAGTATTCAAGAAGTTGTGAAATATAGACATCGATAACGGAACCTCGATATAATGAGAAACTTGAATATTACAAAGCTGAAGTAATCCATTTTATCAACAATTATGTATATAGACCAGCGTCGAGGTGAATCTCTATATAATGATCAAGGTATGAAATAAATATGCTGTAGTGTCGTTAAATATTCATTCATTCATTCGGTATAGTGAGAAGTGAACGTAAACCATTTTGCCAGATTATTTAGAAAATCAAATTAATATCGATTTAAAAAATGGACGATTATTGGAAAATAATAATCATATGGTAAATCACATGTACTTACTCAAGTGTTGCATCATTCGGTTTTGCATACAGTTTTAGTTTCAGTGTTGATCCTACGTACAACTTATATTGATGACCACTTGGTTCTGTGGGATCCACAAATTCTGGTATTTCAAGTTTATCCAGTGTTTGAAATAAAAACTGAAAAGAAAAAAACCTTTTATTTTACTTTAATCAATAAATATATTATGAATTGATATTTATTTTAATGGATAAAATCGTGAAGCTAACCAATTATAAAGCACATAAATACACCTGTCGTATATGGCAGTTACCACATATCAGATGGCGCAGCAAAGTTAATTTTGACATAGGTAACTCGCAATTTTACGAACTAACAAAGCCTAATATGAATGTAAACCAACAGATAAATGTATAGTAATGAGGTTACAAAGAGGATGAATATCAAGACCTGTAGGGTTTTGAATCCTTTTCCACAGGGAGAGAATTTTTTAATTCAAAGAAGGAACAAAGATTGAAAACCTGGACAAACAAAAAAAAGGTAAGCACTAGTTTATTTTTATGTAAGGATATCCAAACTGACGTCATTCAAGTTTCATGTCATTTCCATTCAAAAAGACACTGCGTCACATATTCTTACGTCAATTGAATATCTAGTAATGGCGGACTGGAATTAAAATTGTGTGTACAGTTTATAAAAACACGTGTTAAGCTTCATATTATACAATAAAGAGATTAATATTCTCAAATGTTTCGGTATCGCCAATATCATATATTAGGAATAAAAATAATGTATTATGCTCGCATCTAATATATGATATTGACGATACCGATAAACCTCTCTCTCTCTCTCTCTCTCTCTCTCTCTCTCTCTCTCTCCTCTCTCTCTCTCTCTCTCTCTCTCATATATATATATATATATATATATATATATTTATTTATTTATTTATTTATTTATTTTATAACTTACCCACGATATCCATGTCATAAACCCATGTGATAATTTTAGTGTATTAACCCGGTTAATAATGGTATGCACATTTGCAAGGTCTCTAGGTAATGTGTTGCTGTGGATGGGTCATTTGCTTACAAGCAAACAAGACCTGTGTACCTGAGCGTAACGTTTTCAAAGATTTAGTTAAAATGCGTGACGTCAAACTAATCTGTGCTAATCATTATGACGTCATATTACCGATGGCGGCGAATTTAGTACTGTGATTTACTGTAAATTGAATTAAAATGTTACTTTAGAAGTGTTATAGGAAAAATAGAATTCGCTACTTGTGTAAAATATCAACCTCGTCTAGTAAATCGGTATTTGTCTCGGTAGAGCCTACAAAAATACCGATTAACTTAGACTTGGTTGATATTTTCCATATTCAAAAATACTCGTCACGAATTCCCCCTTTATAAGTTTATATGTTCAACTCTTAATATTGTCTTTTTGTTTCCATCTTTATTATGCATTCTGTCTCTTTATAACTCTCTCTCTCTCTCTCTCTCTCTCTCTCTCTCTCTCTCTCTCTCTCTCTCCTCCTCTCTCTCTCTCTCTCTCTCTCTCTCTCTCTCTCTCTCTCTGGATGAATGTATGAACAAAAGAGATTTAGACTATGCAATTTGATGGTAATTTGTAACGATACTATTTAATTTACACTTACATTTTTTATTTTAAAAAACAAACATTATGCGAGTTGGTATGGGTTTAATGCTTAATTACTTCTTTTAATATGATTGTAACAGTATTGATTATAGAGTTACATGCCAATTTATTAGTTCCCTTTTAATACAGCAGACTGTAATAGGAATAGTGAATGAACCAAATTGATCAAAATTAATAATAATAATAATAATAATAATAATAATTTTATTTTGTTTTAGGTAAGTTTTCTAGAATTAGTGAAAGATTATAATAATAATATGGTTTTGTTTCTATCGATATAAACAATGTTTTATTTTCAGTTAAGAAATATGCATATTTAACATTCTGTTATTAAAATAATAAATTATGTTGACCAGTTTTAAAAATAAATTATGAAAGACGTAATAATTTATAATTGAGCACATCCACAATGAACAAAGATTTAGAATTTTTTTTTTTTTAAATAGATAAGTATAGACTTTCTATAGGTTGTATACTGGCAGCAAAAGGAGGCTTGGCAACTTCAAACCTTTTTGTCATCAAGACTCCAGTAATGTTATTTGAAACCCAATATTAGAGTAACTAAATGTAATGCATAGAATATCCTTTCGCTATGTAGAAAGTATTTATGGATTCGCGTATCGTACCGATATTAAACATTAGAAAGGTGAAACCGTTTGTAATCTCTGAATCGGACATGGGTCAGACGTATAGTACAGCTAATGTAAAACGTGTAATGATTGAGATACATGTAATAAAACTAGATAACTGAAAAACAACATTGTGCTTTCTCTCAGTATTCTTTAATTACAAGGTGCATAGTATTTAAAATCAGGCTATGCAGTGGATAATTAATTGAACAAATATCAGTATTTGTGAAATAGTTCTTCAAATAAGAGTTGTACTTACTTGAATATTGACGGCACTCGATACCATTTTCCCTGCCTTATAGACATGTCCATCACTGAGTTTTATTGGCTTCGTGTTAATGTCTCTCAGGGTGACAGGAACACCTCCCCAGCTTCCATTCGTGTAAGGAACGGAGGTTTTCTTGTCACTAGGTTTACCACTGTATGGCTCAAATATTATTTCACAGTTCTAGAAATTAAAAAATATTCTGGCATGGTAATTATCTGTGCATTTCAAGTTATACCCTAAACTTGCCTTACTGAGAAAATGTTTAATAACATGACTTTTAGATAAATGATCTTACAGTCTCTTACCTTCATAACTTTCTTCAGTTCTGGCAGGCCGAATGGTCTATTTTCTAGGTAATGTACAGATGAAGTCCTGGACAGACACACGAGTTTTGTGTCAATAGATTGTGTTTTATCTTTTTTAATGTGAGCATCTATTAACCCATTAGGTATTAACACTTTTAATAATACGTTAAAGTATTGCTTTTATAACAAACTCTAAGTCCTAGATTAAAGAAACTTGATTTATAATTGCACCTATGGATATTCATTACAATGCATGTTACAATTTTTTTTAAATAATAATTTAATATAATTTTTAAAATAATTTTGTGTTTAGCTCAACGTTAATGTTTGCGTTTAGCCTAGTCCTAGGTCAATGAAACTTTGTTTATATGCACATAGGAATGTTTGTCTTAATTCATGTGAAACACATTATTTAAATTAAAATGTTCATTGTTTTTAAATTTAAGTTTATTATTATTTTTAACATGCATTGATAGCTATGGATCTATGTATGCAACTGTCAGCGACATCGAATAGGTTTATGATAGCCGGGACATTTAATTCCATGAAATTCTTGTTAAACTTAACATTTTAGTTGTTCGTAAATTGACCGTTTTGGACAATGGAAAGCCTAGTATGCCCAAACGTAGCAAGACAGGGATTACAGGCAAGGCAAATCAATGTTATATTTTAATATAAGAATAGCTTATTAAAATACTATACGACTTTAAAATGAATAAAACTACGCTTCGTTAACAAAATCTGTTAAATTGTTAAAATATAATTACGTTTACATGAATGCGAGTTAATATTTAAAATAATTATTGTATAATTATGTTCTATAAAAAGGTCAAATGTATTATGAATAATATTGTTAATTATCAATATAAAATGGTATGTTTATGGTACTGACAGAGAAATATTTAGAAACATTTAATAAGGGATGGGCTCCATAGGCCTATATTTTAATAACAACAAATACTTGAAATATATACACAGGTACACAGGTAAAACTATTACTACATATACTAAATATATCAGTCGCAGAGCAGTAGCTTGAACTGGAAAAGAAATTGTTGCTTACCTTGCTTACAGTAATATTGGTATGTGTTGCAAGAAAGCCGGTTTGTACAAATGTCGAGTACTTGCACTCCACTACGTCACCATCTGGGTCACTTGTAGCCAGTTGTATTTTTGTTTTGTTGTTGAGGAGAATCCTGTAGTAATTACCAGTTAGAAATGTGTTACAACAACATCAAGATAAGTCAAGTTAATCTGTTTCCACGAGATATGTAATCCCTTACTTGGCTCATACCTTTAGGAGATAGTGACTATATGTTTTATCACATGGTGAGAACCGGCCTCGGTGGTGTCGTGGTTAAGCCATCGGATATAAGGCTTGTAGACACTAGGCTCCCACCCAGAGCGAGGTTTTACGATTCAATGGGTAGGTGTAAGACCACTACACCCTCTTATCTCTCACTAACCTACTGTCTTGGACATACAGTCCATGTAGCTGGGTGTATGTGCCTAGGACAGTGTGCTTGAATACTAATTGGATATAAGCACGAAAATAAGTTGAAATAAATCAAACAGGATGAAATGGCCAGCCTAAGACAGTATAACAGTTGGTAGGCTGGGTGACAAATAAGCAGTATCCTTACAAAATGTCAACCCCAACAATTTACTTTTTTAAAAGTTATTTTGATATGTTTTTACCAATTATCGTTTGCAAATATCCTGAAAACTAAGCTTGGTACTATTTGATTTGAACAATATCTGCAAATCAAATACAGCAGATTTGCATTGGTCAACACGCTAATGACTTTATCAAGGTCTATCCCTACATTAAACAAAAATATTTAGACAAGTTTTATAAATCAAGATAAATATAAAAATACGTCTACTATGGTACGTTTACTAATGTAATGATAAAAGAATAGGAAGAAATAAGGAAAGAAAAGAGGAGAAAATAATATACTTTCAATGATGAATGGTTAATTAATTTCGAAACGCTTACTATTTATAAATAAGTTCTGAAATATTTTCTTGAGTACTAAGGTTCGGGTCAGCAAATAGTAAGTAAAATATGGTAGTTAAGATTATAATAATGGGTCGTATAAATGGGTATTGCTAGCTACATTGGACAAAAGTCTTCTTTGGGGTGACCGCAAGTACCCGAAGAGCTATCATTTACATGCCGTACACATTTATGATAATTTAAATTACTGGTACCCATTGGCTATGTAGAATATGTTGTTTTCTGTCACCTTCAACACAATAGGATGGTATTTTTTAGGGGTTTTTTGTTGAGGGTTGTTTGGGGGTGGGGTCTTTTGTATTTTAAATTTGTTTAAAATCTGTTTAATGAAGAAAAGTTTCTACTATCAGAGAACGTATTGTTCCATAATTTTACAGCAAAAAGAAAGAAGAATTTATTATTTTATGCAGTACTGTCTTTTTTTTTTTATTCTTTTTTTTTTATTCTTTTTTTTTGGGGGGGGGGGGGTATTAGATTCCCAAGCCTTTTCTGCTGGGAACCTTTTGCTTTTGCTGAGATTATTATTAAAACAATTTTAGCCATCTGTTTTGTTATTTTCTGGAAAAAACTTCTGGGCCGATTTATCTGAAATTTGGTGGGTACTTTGGTGCATCGGGGGATTGATCGTATTAAAACAAAATCTGTGTGTATTGGTGTCTATCGCGAATTATATTTATTATTATTATTATTATTATGTACGTGAATTTGGAATCGCTTTTCGATTTTTCACGGATTCACGGATCACGCAAGCGCAGAATCCCACTAGAAATGACGTCATACGAAAGAAGGCATCATCACCGGTATGAGCAAGACATGACAAGACAAGAAATTTATTCTCATAAACTGTACCGAGTGCAGTATGGAGAAAATATAAACAAAATAAGTTACAAAGTGTTTTCTGTAGTTGTAATGAACATAATATTTAAGTAATATTAACCCGGAAGACTGACCCTCTCAATGACAATTTGCAAATATTTACATAGTTTACACAAAAGTGATTTCTTAGTTGTAGAAAATAACTGGTAAAAGGTAATTGCACTTGCTCTGTTGGTATAGTAACTAGGTATATACATATTTCGCTCAGTAGATAAAGATGTACATTTAAAAATATAGTGAAACTCATCACCAACATCAGTGTTGCACAAGTAACATATTCTGTTTTCTCTCTCAATATTAAACCATCCACTGATTTCAATAGGAAGTCTGACATTACCAGTTCTAAATTTACAAAGAATTCTAGCATTTTTTGTTGAGAGTTTCAACAAATAATTTTCTAATTTAAATTCATGCTTGAACATTCTGTAGTTAATACCTTTTGATGAGGCAAATTTATCACTATTCCAGTTTTGTAAGTACTGGACACAATATTCGTTTAACTGCATGTTTTAACCACAAAACATCCACCTGTGTACATGAATATATGTTACATAAACCACATTCATCTAATATACGTTTTATAAAGGATAACCAAGTACATGGTATAGCATTAACGTTATGGTTATATGATGCCAACATGTATAATATACCAGACAATTTAGATTTTCTACTATTAACAACATTTGCCCAGTATGTAATCATTCTAACTTTAACACTAATAGACAGTGGGTATCCACCTAATTCGCCATAAATCATAACGCTTGGTGTCGACTTATTAACACATAATATATATTTGCAGAACTTGAGGTGTAATCGTTCAATGATATCTAAATTATTGAAGCCCCATATAATATATATGAAATATTATTTCACACCCATATAATAATATATGTTTTACAATCCTGTCGAACAGGTCTAATTGACAATCGATTAGCGTTAGTTAAAATGTAAGTTGACATTTCTCCAGATTTATAAGTATGTAGCTATAAAGCAAATGGACATCTTTAACTTATTTTTAACTACTTTCATGTTATATATCGGGTTAAAAAGAGTACTTTTATGGGAAACGTATATGTATATATTTTAAGGAGATATTTTAGAATTTAAAACTTAGGCTATAGGTTTTTTGTTGTTGGTTTTGGGGGGAGAGGGTTGGGGTGTGTATGCCTGTATTTTTGTTTGGTGTTGTTGTTGTGTGTTGTTGTTGTTGTTGTTGTTGTTGACTTACTTGTATATTGGTTTGAACATAACTAGCGGACTGTTGTTCGGCTGTCCCGTGTCATTTCGTACTTGTGGGTGGATCTTCACTTGTATCTTGTACCCATTTTTATTGGCGCTGTTGTCATAGTTTAATGGAACCCAGTGTTTACCCGCAATGCTGAATCAAAAATCAGTATTATCATAATTTGTTACTCGCAAAAACATATATGTATTTTTTAATTATACATTTTAAAAAGTAATAAATAAATGATACGAAGTACACAACACAAATAAACGTATAATGTATAATGTACTAACAGAAATGTAAATAAAATGATGTAGCTGGTATAAAGAAACATAGTCCCATAAAATCAGTGTATTGTACTTATGGTTGAAACAGTTTCTAAATTAATACTAAATATACACTAAATAATGCACTGCGTATGAGCTCCTAAACCATGAGTGAAAAGGGGACATCTTTACCTTATTTTTGGCAATCTATAATGGATATAGTTATTATTATAGTGAACTTCAACATAATATTGTGATTATAACGTTGGTAGGGACGGGATTTAGCTCAATTGGTCGAGTGCTCGCTTGAGGTGCTTGCGTCACAGGATCGAACAACCTCGGTGGATCCATTCAACTGATTGGGTTTTTTTCTTGTTCCAACCAGTGCACCACGACTGATCAAAGGCCGTGGTTTGTGCTTTCCTGTTTGTGGGAAAGTGCATATAAAAGATCTCTTGCTGCATTAGAAAAATGTAGCGGGTTTTCTCTGATAACTACGTGTGAGAATTACCAAATGTTTGACATCCAATAGCCGATGATTAATTAATCAATGTGCTCTAGTGGTGTCGTTAAATAGAACAAAATTTAAACAAACTTTTATAACGTTGGTATGTTAAGGAGATGTTTATAATATGAGAATTTCTGATCCACCTGCATTTAACACTTGTTCTAATAAATGAGTTTTCAAAATTGTATCCTATATGCACTTTTCTCTAGTATATGCTGCAAAATATCTTATGCCAATTCATGCAGTTTTTAAATTTGGTTTCATTTATAGTTCTTCTAGATAACAATATATTTCCATGATGTTTTATCTCAATTCAGACAAATCTTAGTATATTTTCACTCTTAGTATCTTTATCTAACATTATCAGTAGTAATGTTATCAATACAACGCGTTCTGTATGTCGTAAAATGAAAACATTGTTGATAAAATGTATATATCAAGTCGAATACATGAATACACCTTAAAATAACACTTTTTAAAAGAATACATTGTATAACGAAAAAACATCCTCATTAATGACCCTCGGTAATGACCCTCATTAAGCACTAATGAACTAAGTTATCATTTAAAACACCTGACGTCCGTATAGCTACAATTGCTGTCGATGTCCAGTACCATCTTGGCAACTTCTTGCTCCCACTGTAATCTGCTGTTTAACCCAGACACGTATCCAGTCATGTTCCGTTTCACTACGTCCATCACATCATTAAAAAATGTCTGTACTTTTCTGTGATGTTTATAAGCAATTTCAGATGTCCAGTTTCCAAAGTAGCCCTCATCACCAGAAGCAGAAATAGCGAGTCGTCTGCTGCTTGTTGTGCTTCTTCTAACGTCTGCTGATGAGCAGGTTGGTCCACATGGTCCTTTCGTCAGTTTCCAGCCAGTGATAGCAGTGATTTCTACCTACAGTTACCAATATGAAACATGCATGCTGTGTATAGTGTACACAGTTATGATACTGAGCCCAATTTAGCAAAACATCGTAAGCCTAGTTTTGCACGTAAACGTAAATTGACGACTAAACCACAATTCTTATTACTGTTAGAAGTACAATAAAACTAATTCGAAGTATACATATTTAATTTTCGTTTGTTATTAAAATGTTCCATCTAATGTAATGATGTAATTTTCTGCATGAAATAGATGCCAAAACACACGCAAACGTATGACCGGTATAACTGTTAGTTGCAGACGTAAACTTAAGATGTTTTGTGAAATTGGTGCCTGACTTGTATGGGATAAGGTCATAGTATAAATCGTATAAGGATACACCTATATAAGGTAATCAACGAAAGATAGACATATTAGTAAGAAGAGACACAAGAACAAGGAGTAAGTAAAAGGTACGTGTGTGCATGCACGTGTGTTTTTCTGTGTGTGTGAAGTGACTATTACTTTAGACGGAGATTTGATAACAGGCATCAGGTATTTAGGTATTTAAAATAATAATGATGAAAAGTAAAATAAACATCGATGTTGACTAGGATTACGGTTATCATTATGTTTTTAGTGGGGTGTTTGTTTTTTACTATGGCTTTACTATACCTTGAAAGTAGAAGTTGAAGTGTCTACAAACTTAAAGGCCAAAGCTCCACCTGCAAAGTGTTGATCAGGAGAAGCAGCTACTGCCACACGAAGTACCAGAGACAGCACCAGAAACATCAGTGTTTTCTTTACGAACTCCATAACCCCAGCCTGCCAGATAATAACATAGATCAATTCCATACAGTATAGCCTTTTGAGATATGTTTTATTAATAGAAGCTTTTTTTAACTACTAAATATGTAATACATCACTGTTTTCTTCACGAGACCCATTACACAACTCTATCAATTAATAGCATCGACCAAGTCCAACCAGTGAACAGTCATTCTCAAAGGTAATAAAACATAACTATAAAGACAGTCCTGGGTTTCTAGCCTTTGAAGATATGTTCAATTAACAAACAGAAGCTTTTTATACTACTATATTTGACTCGAGTACTCAAGGGTCAAACTCGACCCGGACCCGAGTACCCGACACTTTAGATGATAATGAGACTAATAAGGAATAAAGTAAAATAGCATTATGCTTCTTAATTCCAGCGCTGAACATGGATGCCAAATCATGTCATTGTTTTGCATTGCACGCATTCTCATAACCATGTAACGTAACCGGTTGCAAGCATATGGCAAAATGACGAAAAAAAAGAATTAAATAAGAATGCTCATCCTTGCATGGTGCTTGAACCTTGATTGGATATAGGCACGTTAATATGTTATCCTATCCTATTACCTGAACGGGTACTGGAGTCCTGTGTATGGACTCGAGTCTTGCTAGACTTGGTCCGTGTCCGAGTACTCGAGTCTTGCTAGACGTGGGCCGTGCCCGAGTACTCGAGCCTTGCTAGACGTGGGCCGTGCCCGAGCCTTGCTAGACTTGGTCCGTGTCCGAGTACTCGAGCCTTGCTAGACTTGGCCCGTGTCCGAGTACTCGAGCCTTGCTAGACTTGGCCCGTGTCCGAGTACTCGAGCCTTGCTAGACTTGGTCCGTGTCCGAGTACTCGAGCCTTGCTAGACTTGGCCCGTGTCCGAGTACTCGAGCCTTGCTAGACTTGGTCCGTGTCCGAGTACTCGAGCCTTGCTAGACTTGGTCCGTGTCCGAGTACTCGAGCCTTGCTAGACTTGGTCCGTGTCCGAGTACTCGAGCCTTGCTAGACTTGGTCCGTGTCCGAGTACTCGAGCCTTGCTAGACTTGGCCCGTGTCCGAGTACTCGAGCCTTGCTAGACTTGGCCCGTGTCCGAGTACGCGAGCCTTGCTAGACTTGGCCCGTGTCCGAGTACGCGAGCCTTGCTAGACTTGGCCCGTGTCCGAGTACGCGAGTCTTGCTAGACTTGGCCCGTGTCCGAGTACTCGAGTCTTGCTAGACTTGGCCCGTGTCCGAGTACTCGAGCCTTGCTAGACTTGGTCCGTGTCCGAGTACTCGAGCCTTGCTAGACTTGGTCCGTGTCCGAGTACTCGAGCCTTGCTAGACTTGGTCCGTGTCCGTGTACTCGAGACTTGCTAGACTTGGTCCGTGTCCGAGTACGCGAGACTTGCTAGACTTGGCCCGTGTCCGAGTACGCGAGACTTGCTAGACTTGGCCCGTGTCCGAGTACTCGAGCCTTGCTAGACTTGGCCCGTGTCCGAGTACTCGAGCCTTGCTAGACTTGGCCCGTGTCCGAGTACTCGAGCCTTGCTAGACTTGGCCCGTGTCCGAGTACTCGAGCCTTGCTAGACTTGGCCCGTGTCCGAGTACTCGAGCCTTGCTAGACTTGGCCCGTGTCCGAGTACTCGAGCCTTGCTAGACTTGGTCCGTGTCCGAGTACTCGAGACTTGCTAGACTTGGCCCGTGTCCGAGTACTCGAGCCTTGCTAGACTTGGCCCGTGTCCGAGTACTCGAGCCTTGCTAGACTTGGCCCGTGTCCGAGTACTCGAGACTTGCTAGACTTGGCCCGTGTCCGAGTACTCGAGACTTGCTAGACTTGGCCCGTGTCCGAGTACTCGAGCCTTGCTAGACTTGGCCCGTGTCCGAGTACTCGAGCCTTGCTAGACTTGGCCCGTGTCCGAGTACTCGAGTACTCGTGGAGACCCTAATATTAAACACATGTTCTTGTTTAGAATGCCATTGTGTTTCTGGTCGTGTGTTTGTAGCAGCTCAAACGTCATTTTACCTCCTATTATATATGTGTTCGTACGTACGGCATTATTAGGAGGTGAAATCCGGTCTAGGCTACTACAAATATAAGGACGACACGAAACACACGGACACTGATATTATAAACAAGAAAATTAATTTAATATGTCATTTTAGTCATTAAAATCCTCTGTTGGTCGGAAACAATGGCAGCAAATTCAATCGCTTCAAAATCTCTACTTTAAAAAGGAAGGAAATGTTTTATTTAACGACGCACTCAAGACATTTTATTTTCGGTTATATGGTGTCAGACATATGGTTAAGGACCACACAGACTGAGAGAGGAAACCCGCTGTCGCCACTTCATGAGCTACTCTTTTCGATTAGCAGCAAGGGATCTTTTATATGCACCATCCCACAGACAGGGTAGTACATACCACGGCCTTTGATATACCAGTCGTGGTGCACTGGCTGGAATGAGAAATAGCCCTACTTTAAAAACACTTAAAATCTTATAGCAGTAGTAACTGATTCAGTATATAATTATACAATGTATATTGAATATATATATATATATATATATATACATATACATATTTTTATATATATATATAAACTTGAATGAAATGAAATGAAAAATATTCTTTGTTTCCCTTCCAATATCTTCTATTACGGTTAAAGCACGCTGTCATGTACATATAATCAGAAGCCCACGCTGTCTGTTGAGGTTAGAGAGATGAAAAGGAAGGAAACACAAGAAAAGCTAGGGCGGTCCCTAGAGACTATTATGTTTAAAAGAAAAATTCACAAAGTTAAGCTAACGTATATAAAATTTTAAAATGTATATGCACTTACTGTCGTATGAAAATTACGTCCCGTACATTATCAGTATTTCCTATGATCGGTATGCGTTAAAGCTCGAGTCCCAGTAGATCTGACAATAAAGCAATACTGCGTGATTTTTATGAGACTATTTTCGCCTATCTTCACAACGCAGGTATTATGAAGAGATAACAAAAACTATCTGGCTGAGGTGCTCAATAAATTACCTTCGACAAGAACAGAAACAAATTAAACACATTTTTAGTTTTATTATGAGCATATACGATTTTCACAATGCATTTCGTTTTGCTTAACTAAGGACATTACTTATTTGCTAGAACAAGAACATGCAGTATATATTATATAAACCTTGAATAAAACCACTGTGGTCATTGCAATATATCTTATTTCCAAAGAAAAGCACTTGTAATGTTGAATTTGGGGTTCATAATTCATAACCTAATTATATATGTACTCAAACACGATCTCATTTACCAAAAGAAAATTATGCTCTAACACAGTACAAGATGTATATGTAAGTAAAATATATGTACAAATACGTCACTGAATGGTGTACATATTGAAGTCTGGTGTATGTTATTGGTGGTCAGGTGATGATGAAAATAACAGCGAATTTGAAGGATTTAAAGATTAAAGTGACAGACCCTAGTTTTTAAACACTACGACGTGTGCTTCACTATTAAAGCCGTTTTTGATACTTTAAATTACAAGTACTTACATTTTATTATTTAGAATATTAATTTTCGTACACTTGAAGTGGTATAGCTTTTATTTTGAAAAACAAAAACAAAAAAGCACACCTCAGAATTCTTCATAGAGCACATAAGTAGTAGGTGGTTCCCTTGTCTACATCTCGGTATTTTGAACCAGTCGGTCATTTGTTCATTTACAATCATTAGCCGAATTCAATAACAACAACTTTTGTTACATTGTAAAAAGAAAAATCCGGTATTCTCCAAAAGAATTTTGTCATTTTAATTGAACTGATATGTTTTTTGTTAAACATCATGCAGAGGAAAAATAAAGATATCGATAGATAATATTTTAATTTTTTTATCGACCAAACGCGGTCGTCAATCTAAACGACATTGGTATTTTAGAAAATGTGATTAACGTTTATCTACCATGACAAAGGACAACTGATGGTATTGATTTTAGGAGGTAATATTTTGTAATAGATTTAGCTTAATATGTCACATTTATTGCTTAGTCTTTGAAGAGGTCGTTCTTAATTTAGCAAGATTATTTTAAAGTGACGTATTATCGGTATAATAACAACAACTTGCAATAATTTTAAGGGTACACCCAGGTGTAGATTAACAAAGGTATCTTGGTATTAAGTTTTTATGTGTGTCTTAAGAATGGCCCATACAGTGTACTTAGCTCTACACAACGATTAATGCAAAATATTCAAAACCGTCAAAACAAAACATTGTTTCTGTGATCAGAATGAAAGTTGTGAAACTTTTTTTGTTTTCAGTTTTCTTAAGGTAATATTTAGCTTACACCTTAATGAAAATGGCAAATGAAACCAAAAGAAATTAAACATCCAAAAAATCGTAAACTGTGTTGATAACAGCTGTGGTGGCTGTAGACTTGACGGGTGCCTCCTGTGGGGCAGAATATGCTCAACTTTCGCGAACACCTGATATCATTACTGTTATAACAGCGATTCATGAATGCGTGTTATCACAGCTGTACTTATCCTAATGAGCTCTGTCCGGTGCGTTTTAAGTTAGTAAAACTAGTCTGAGAGTGGCAGTCCTCTTTTTGCTGTGCAAGAGGGGTGGAATCTCCCGTAAAAGATCGGCCCGGGAGTGGCTGTCCTCCTGGACTGTGCCGAGACACGGCCCTGACCATGTATTACGGTTTTGTCGTTCAGATGTGTGTAAAAATGCTGTCTTTTGTTTTGTTTCTAAAACAATTTGTCTTGTTATTCTATTACATTTAAAAAAAAGTTATATAGATCTGCCATTTGTCGTGTCATTTACTGCAGTTACATGTTGCATCACCATCTCAAATAATTATTTCAAATGAACAATAATACAATACGATCAAATAATGCGTTACAGTCACAATCGCAAATATCAAAAAAAAGAAAGAAATGTTTTATTTAACGACGCACTCAAACATTTCATTTACGGTTATATGGCGTCAGACATATGGTTAAGGACCACACAGATTTTGAGAGGAAACCCGCTGTCGCCACTACATTTTATTTGCGCTTCCCACAGGCAGGATAGCACAAACCATGGCCTTTGTTGAACCAGTTATGGATCACTGGTCGGTGCAAGTGGTTTACACCTACCCATTGAGCCTTGCGGAGCACTCAGTCAGGGTTTGAAGTCGGTATCTGGATTAAAAATCCCATGCCTCGACTGGGATCCGAACCCAGTACCTACCAGCCTGTTGTCCGATGGCCTAATCACGACGCTACCGAGGCCGGTTTTAACAAACAGAAGTTTTTTTAACTACTAAAAAAAAATATATATAACATATTAAATACATGTTTTTGTTTAGAATGCCATTGTGCCATTTGTAGCAGCTCAAACGTTATTTTACTTCGTATTATATATTTGTTTGTACATTCGGCATTATTAGGTGAAGGTAAAGTGTTCGCTTGATGCGTGGTCGGTCCGGGATCGATACCCGTCGGTGGGCCCATTGGTCTATTTCTCTTTCCAGCCAGTACACCACGACTGGTATTTCAAAGGCCGTGATATGTACTACCCTGTCTGTGGGATGGTGCATATAAAAGATCCCTTGCTGCTAATCGAAGAGAGTAGCCCATGAAGTGGCGACAGCGGGTTTCCTCTCAGTATCTGCGTGGTCCTTAACCATATGTCTGACGCCATATAACCGTAAATAAAATGTGTTGAGTGCGTCGTTAAATAAAACATTTCTTTTTTATTAGGTAAAATCCAGTCTGGGCTACTACAAACATAAGGACGACACAAAACACACGGACACTGATATTATAAACAAGAAAATTAATTTAGTATGTAATTGTAGTCATTAAAATCCTCTGTTGGTCGGAAACATCTCACAATGGCAGCAAATTCAATCGCTTCAAAACCTCTACTTTAAAAACACTTAAAATCTGCTCCGCAGTCGTAACTGATTCAGTATATAATCACTGGGTGTAATGTGTACGCGAAGACGTGCTCTGATAATTATACAATGTATATTCAATATAAAAAAAACCATGAATGAAATTAAATGAAAAATATTCTTTAATACCCTTCCAATATCTTCAATTGCGGTTACGCTGTCTTGTACATATAATCAGAAGCCTACGCTGTCTGTTGAGGTTAGAGAGATAAAAGGGAAGGAAACGTAAGAAAAGATAGGGCAGTCCTGAGAGACTATTATGTTTAAAAGGAAAATTCACAAAGTTACGCTAACGTATATAACATTTTAAAATGTATATGTACTCACTGTCGCATGAAAATTACGTCCCGTACATTATCAGTATTTCCTATGATCGGTATGCGTTAAAGCTCGAGTCCCAGTAGATCTGACAATAAAGCAATACTGCGTGATTTTTATGAGACTATTTTCGCCTATCTTCACAACGCAGGTATTATGAAGAGATAACAAAAACTATCTGGCAGAGGTGCGCAATAAATTACGTTTGACAAGATCAGAAACAAATTAAAGTTTGTTTTATTTAACGACGCCGCTAGAGCACATTGATTTTTTATCTTATCATCGGCTATTGGATGTCAAACATATGGTCATTCTGACACTGTTTTTAGAGGAAACCCGCTGTCGCCACATAGGCTACTCTTTTTACGACAGGCAGCAAGGGATCTTTATTTGCGCTTCCCACAGGCAGGATAGCACAAACCATGGCCTTTGTTGAACCAGTTATGGATCACTGGTCGGTGCAAGTGGTTTACACCTACCCATTGAGCCTTGCGGAGCACTCACTCAGGGTTTGGAGTCGGTATCTCGATTAAAAATCCCATGCCTCGACTGGGATCCGAACCCAGTACCTACCAACCTGTAGACCGATGGCCTGCCACGACGCCACCGAGGCCGGTAGAAACAAATTAAACACACGTTTAGTTTTATTATGAGTATTTACGATTTTCAAAATGCATTTCGTATTGCTTAACTAAGGACATTACTTACTTGCTAGAACAAGAACATGCAGTATATATTATATAAGCCTTGATTACTGTGGTCATTGCAATATATTTTATTTCACAACAATGAATGAATGAATGAATGAATGAATGTTTAACGACATCCCAGCACGAAAAATACATCGGCTATTGGGTGTCAAACTATGGTAATGCAAACAAATAAAGTGATGATCAACATCAATATACAAATTCAACAGTTAAATAAAAACACAGTGTAAAGAACTGTGCAGAAATACAAATATCACAAAAATACAAATATCACTGATAGATACTGACTTTTATTCAAAATGCTAATTGTATCCCGAAGAAAACAAGGGGATTTGTGCTGTATTGGCCATTCTCAAAGAGAATGTTACACCCCTGCACTACGGTGAGGTTACAGCACGCGCAGGGGTTATTTCACAACAAAAGCATTTGTATGTTGAATTTGGGGTTCATAATTCATAACCTTATAATATATGTACTCAAACATGATCTCATTTACCAAAGGAAAATTATGCTCGAACACAGTACAAGATGTATATGTAAGTAAAATATATGTACAAATATATACGTCACTGCATGTATATATTGAAGTCTGGTGCATTTTATTGGTGGTGGGGTGATGATGAAAATAACGGCGAATTTTAAGGATTTAAAGATTAATATGTTGCATCAAGTTAACATGATCTTGCATCTGCATATTGTAATTATAGGATATTTTTTTATTACACATTGACATTCCTTTGATGTTATAGTTTTTATTTTGAAAAACAAAATAAACAAAACCCTCAGAATTCTTCATAGAGCACAAAAGTATAGGGTAATAGGTGGTCCCCGTCTATATCAGCTGAATTCAATAACAACAACTTTTGTTACATTGTAAATAGAGAAAAGTAATATATATATATATATATATATATATATATATATATATATATATATATATATATATATATATATATATATATATAAAAGAATATAAAATATCTTTAATGGTGTTCAAACACGCTGTCTTGGACATGTATTTTAGCTATATAGGCTGGCTGTCCAAGTTAATGGCTTGTGTTTAGTGAGAAGTATTTTGAGTGGTTTTTCGCTTCACCATTGA
Organism: Gigantopelta aegis; assembly: GCF_016097555.1. Taxonomy (NCBI): domain Eukaryota; kingdom Metazoa; phylum Mollusca; class Gastropoda; order Neomphalida; family Peltospiridae; genus Gigantopelta; species Gigantopelta aegis. The sequence continues at coordinate 34,611,414 of NC_054702.1, forward strand.
TCCATCAAAACTCACATCATTTAAAGGGACATTCCTGAGTTTGCTGCAATTTTTAAGATGGTATTGACTAATAGAGACTTTTTGATGACTGTATATTGCATATCAAATATACTTTTCTGCATAAAATATTAGTGGTTGTATATTAAACGTGTTTCTGATCGTTCTAATATTTGTACTAGGCTAAATTTTATTTTATTTCTTAAAAAAGATTTTTTCGTACGTACGAAATTATTTGAAGACAAAATCCAGTTTAGGCTTCTTACAAATATTAAGACGACCAGAAACACATTGAATAGACACTGGCATTATAAACAAGAAAATATACTTAATGTGTAAGTTTAATCGTAGAAATATTTTATTAGTCGGAAACATGAGCAATGCAGCAAACTCGAGAATATCCCTTTAAGTTCCTATACATTCTGCTGATATTAGATGTAATGATATACTTTTAGTTTAGTATTCCAATTCAAAAAACTAATAACAACCCGGTATTCTCCAAAAGAATTTTGTCGTTTTGATTGAACCGATATGTCTTTTGTTAAACATAATGCAGGGGAAAAATAAAGATATCGATAGATAATATTTAAATTTTTTATCGACCAAACGTGGTCGTCAATCTAAACGACATTGGTATTTTAGAAAATGTGATTAAAGTTTATCTACCATGACAAAGGACAACTAATGGTATTGATTTTAGTAGGTAATATTTTGTAATAGATATAGCTTAATATGTCACATTTATTACTTAGTCTTTGAAGAGGTCGTTCTTAATTTAGCAAAATTATTTTAAAGTGACGTATTATCGGTATAATGTTTAATAACAACTTGCAATAATTTTAAGGGTACACCCAGGTGTAGATTAACAAAGGTGTCTTGGTATTAAGCTTTTATGTGTGGCTTAAGAATGGCCCACACATGGTACTTACCTCAATACAACGATTAATGCAAAACATTCAAAACCGTCAAAACAAAATATTGTTTTTGTGACCAGAATGAAAGTTGTGAAACTTCTCTCGTTTTGAGTTTTCTTAATTTAATATTTAGCTTCAATCTAATTAAAATTAGCTCTACTGGGTCTAGCCAGTAGATCTAACAGCATTGCGTGGACTCCCATGTCCAGATGACATTTCATCTATAAATAACAATTTAATATCGACCAATTACACTTCGCCTTTTATAGCGTTATTCGGGAGCATACAAATTCTAAAAATATCGGGCGAGACTATTTATGCAATAGACGAACTTGTTGGTGTATTTCAACATTGAAAAAACAGGGGGAAAAGTGCAGTAATACTAGTATAAACAGATTTTATGGCTATACCATCACGGTTTATTTTTTCGTCTTGAAACGAATGTTATATAAAATTTTATATTGCAATTAGTTTCCGGCATACTTCGTAATTCACCCGAATTATTTCGTATACCCTCGGCATAATCCCGAATGTTTTCAAATTATTTTCAAATCACTGGCATGATTTTGCAAGTAAGGTTTTGATTGGTCGAATAAAAGGTCAACTGGGCATGAGCTCCAACGGGCTGCTGTTAGATGCACATGTAATAGTGGAGCTAATTTTAATTAGATTGATTTAGCTTACAACTTGATGGAAATGGTTCGGTGTTGATGACAGCTGTGGTGGCTGTGCACATGACGGATGCCTCCTGTGGGACAGGATATGCTAAACTTTCGCGAACACCTGATATCATTACTGTTATGACAGCGATTCATGAGTGCTTGTTATCACAGCTGTATTTATTCCAATTAGCTCTGTCCGGTGCTAGTTTTGAGTTAGTAAAACTAGTCTGGGAGTGGCAGTCCTCTTTTTGATGTGCAAGATGGATGAAATCTCCCGTAAAGGATCTTCTCGAGAGTGGCTGTCCTCCTGGAATGTGCCGAGATACGGCTTTGTCGTTCAGATTTGTGTAAAAATGTTTTCTTTTGTTTTGTTTCTAAAACCATTTATCTTGTTATTCTATTACATTTTTTTTTAAAGTTATATAGATCTGCCAATTGTCGTGTCGTTTACTGCAGTTATATGTTGCATCACCATCTCAAATAATGATTTAAAATGAACAATAATACAATACGATCAAATAATTGATTACAGTCACAATCGCAAATATCATGATTGTTAATCAAATAAGCGGATTAAATACTACTACTTCCAATAGGATAGTCGGCTAAATGTAGTAAATTCGTCTCATTGTATCAGCATTTATCCTGCAGCCATCGTTTCTATTGACAGAATATGATGCCGGATAAAGCAAAGTCATATCCTGCTACACGTCACAGGTATAGCTACATTACAAAATCGCTCATTTGACCTCAAGGTCATTGTATAACAGAAATAATAGCTTTTCAACTTAATGTTTATGGTCTGCAGGATAAAGATAATAACTAGTTAATGACGTCGGATATCATTTGTTTGATTATTTGAATTCGTGACTTTGTCAATGCTGCTGACGCCATATAACAGTAAATAAAATGTGTTGAGTGCGTCGTTAAATAAAACATTTCCTACCTTTCCTTCCTTGTCAATGTTGAAACTATAACATTTTAAAATCGTTTTAGATGAAGTGACGAAATTGACAGCTGTGGTGGAAGAACTCATGACAGGTGCCACCAGGGTGGGGGGGGGGGGGGGGGGGGGGGGAGATATGCCCAACTTTCAAGAACACCTGATATCATTAACATCAACACAGTTTTGACAGTCATTCGTGAGTGCATGTCATAACAGCAATATTTATTCCAATCCGCAATGTCCTGTGCTTATTTTGATTTAGTAAACGAATATGGTAGTGGCAGTCCTCTTTTAAGCGATGCAGGAAGGATGAATTGTTCAGTAAAGGATCTCCTCAGGAGTGGCTGTCGTCCTAAAGACGAAGCACTAGATAGAGATTCAAGGAATACACATTCGAGATAGGTCTTGATAGTGGATAAGGTGCGAGACGTAGCCCAGTGGTAAAGCGCTCGCTTCATGCGCGGTCGGTTTGGGATCGATCCCCGTCGGTGGGCCCATTGGGCTATTTCTCGCTCCTGCCAGTGCACCACGACTGGTACATCAAAGGCCGTAGTATGTGCTAGCTGGCCTATGGGATGGTGCATATAAAAGATCCCTTGCTGCCAATCGAAAAGAGTAGCCCATGAAGTGGTGACAGCGGGTTTCCTCCTTCAATATCTGTGTGGTCCTTAACCATATGTCTTACGCCATATAACCGTAAATAAAATGTGTTGAGTGCGTCGTTAAATAAAACATTTCCTTCCTTCCTTCTTTGATAGTGGATAACTGTTTTATCGTTCCGAGTCAAAATATTTTTAATAGTAAAACATTAGGCCCTATGCAATTTGTTTTCGTGTGCACTCTTTTTGTCTGACATAAGGATTAGTGGTACTTTGGCTCTTGTCAATCATCCGGTTAATTGGGCCCTAGTCTTGAGTTGTTTTTTCTTTTTGTTTTTCTTTTTCTAATAATGTTGAGGGTTTTGGTTGTTGTTGTGTTTTGATTGGGTTTTTTGAAGGGAGGGTTGGGCGGTCGTCAAAAATTAGGAAAGATTATAATCTATATAAAATTTCATTGTTTTTTTTCGAATACAATTTATATGTCAACTCGTGTCAACTCAGAGCTTCGCAAAATCGTTTTCACGCATCACTTGTTAACATAAAAACTGTATTCGTAAAACAAATGAAAGAGGCTCTATATTATGTTTACCTCAGCTCCATACACTGCTTCCATGGTCTAACCATAACGTTTGTTTTTGTCTTTTTGAAGACTGTATTGTGTTTTTCAAGAATGTGTCTCTTTCACAACTATTTCACCTTTGTTTAACAACCAATAGCCGATGTGGTTTTCGTGCTTGTCAAATAAACATTCATTCATTCTTTCATTCATGCATTCATTCATTATGGTCTAAGATGTAACATTCTGTTAATTATTGATACACTCTGCCAAAGGTTATAGGTTCGAAAACATGTCTAGATACGATTACCACTGTTTAAAAACGAAATTCCATTCATGAAATGTAAATTCAATTCTGATTGGATCCAACTATTTGAGAGATAGAGATATATATATATATATGTCAATGCTGTCCGTATACAACACAAGATAATGTGCGTCATAGTGTTTTCATCTTGGGTGGGTATTTATTATGTATTTATATTTGTGCTGACTTGATGATGTAAAAAGAAACTTCATTTAGGAATTATAATATTTTTCGTTGGCCGATTAACAAACATACGAAAACATACAATGTATTTTGATATACTAGTCGTGGAGCGCTGGTCTATATAAATATTATTTGCATATCTCAACTGGATCTAGCGGTGCTCTCACTCTGGGTTGCTAACGATACTACAGAGTTAGAAGTAAAAAAGTTTCAAGGGCATGCATCACTAATATGGCCCATTGGCCCATTTCTCGTTCCAGTCAGTGCACCACGACTAGTCTACCAAAGGCCGTGCTATCCTGTCTGTGGGATGGTGCATATAAAAGATCCCTTGTTACTAATAGAGAAATGTAACGGGTTTCCTCTATAAGACTATATGTCAAAATTAGCAAATGTTTGACATCCAATAGAAGATGATTAATAAACAATGTGCTCTAGTGGTGTCGTGAAACAAAACAAGCAAACACACAATATGTGATATATTATCTGCACTGTTTTAGATTGTATTTGCAGGACAGTGGTTAACGGGTACTGGTTGGAAGGAAGGAAATGGTTTATTTAACGACGCACTCAACACATTTTATCTACGGTTATATGGCGTCGGACATATGATTAAGGACCACACAGATATTGAGGGAGGAAACCCGCTGTCGCCACTTCATGGGCTACTCTTTTGGATTAGCAGCAAGGGATCTTTTATATGCACCATCACACAGACAAGATAGTACATACCACGGTCAGTCGTGGTGCACTGGCTGGAACGAGAAATAGCCCAATGGGCCCACGGACGGGGATCGATCCTAGACCGACCGCGCATCGAGCGAGCTCTTTACCACTTGGCTACGTTCCGCCCCATGTTACTGGTTGGTGACGAAGCAGATGTGTAATGGTTTTACACCTCCCCACACTTAACACTAAACCTAACTGTGGCTTATAACCGGTACTGGAATACGAACCCAGATCCTTCCAGCCTTTGCGTCGATGATTTAAACACTAAGCTATCTGGGTAATGCCGATCAATCACTCAGCTATTAGGCACGTGCTTAAATCAACCAACCAACACACCTGTCTTGAATACACACACAGATTCACACAAATAAATGTCTCAGACAGTTTGTTTTGTTTAAACACATTGATTTATTAATAATCGGCTATTGTATGTCAAACGTATGGTCATTTTGGCACAGTCATAAGAGTGGAAACCCGCTACTTGTTTTCCATAAGTAGCAAGGGTTTTTTTATATGCACCATCCCACAGACAGGATAACACATACCACGGCCTTTGGTATACCAGTCGTGGTGCACTGGCTGTGACGAGAAATAGCCCAATGAGCCCACCAACGGGCATCGATCCACACCGACCGCGCACCAAGCGAGCGCTTTACCACTGGGCTACGTTCCGCCCCTTGTCCCAGACAGATTTAATATAACCGCAATAAACTGAAACATGTTTTCAGAGAATGTTTACATTTTGTAGTGACACTGATTTAACTGTATAGATAATTATTAAATGTTTTGGTTGCCGGGGATGGGGGCAGGGATTAAAATTAAACGACACAAATATTTAACACAGAGACAAAGAAATATTTTGGACAACATAAGCATAATTATATGAATGTCAAAAAGTTGAATGGTACATATTCAAACTACTTGAGAGGGTCGTGTTCCAAGCTTTCTTCAGTTATCTTGGCACCACCCGAGACCAGGGTGAAAGGAACCTGCAGTGACTGTCGGGTAACCGACCCCATGTGGAGCCATACACTCGGGTGACAGCCTTTGAAGTATATTAAAGGAACAGACCCTAGTTTTTAAACACGAAGGCATATTTTTCAATATTAGAGCCGTTTATGGTCACTGAAATCAAACATTACTTATATTTTATTGTTTAGATTATCCATTTTCGTCCAAAAGATGTGTTTTTGGTCATCCTGGTGTTTCTAATACCATAAAATGCATTTTTCATATTTTTAAAAACGCACGTGCGTCTGAGAAGTAACGGTTATGGAGTCGACTCTATTTTAAGGGTATTTCAACTTTATTACATGTTTGTAAATTAACCAAACTTAGTGTTAATTTTTACGGGTTGAAACTAGGGTCTAGGTGAAAAATATGCCTTAGTGTTTAAAAACTAGGGTATGTCCCTTTAAACTCTGTGTACAATACTTTGCCTTACTTTGGAGCCAATAATGAAATGAATAAGCACCCATTGCCTCGGGTGGAATACGAACTCTGTATCTATCAGCCTTGAATCCGATGACAGAGTCCATTTCGTCTCCGAGATCGGTTTATAAATATAGTAAGTAATTATGAATAAACTACTAAATTATACATTTAAAATAAAATGGCATTTTCACAATAATTATTATTTATTTTCAAATAATCATTACATTTTTCAAAACAAGCATATTATATTTGTATGACACGTTTTAAATACCGTGACTCAAAACAATATTAATAAATATTTACGACATGGAGATATAGCAGGCCGAATATTGGCTGCGCAGTTTAGCGGTGCAAGGTTGCAGTTGTTGTTGTTGTTGTTGTTGTATTCCCCATTGAAAAAGATACTCTATTTAGGACCAAAGTAGAAATTGTATGTTTCCACTAAACTCAGCTGTCACTTCGTTTACTGGTCAATCAAATTGATTTTTTATTTTAAAACAAGTGACCACAAATTCACAAAAACAAGGAAGACGTATCTACAAAATACTTAATACTCAAAATACTTTTTCTGGTATTATTTTTGTATAAAACCTTCACATGCCTTACATTTTGAAAACTAGGCTATATGTGTTTTCAAAAGGAAGATCATAACTATAAACGTATGTGCTTGTTGGCATGTTATAACGTTACTGGATTTAATGTATATTGAATACATATATACCAATGGCAGTATCTAACGAATATAAGGTTCTTTCAGGTTTCATTGATATTTTAATTTCAAAAAAGTTTTAAAATATACGAGAGAATACCAACCTTTTGAAAAATGCATGTTATACACAATGTTTTTAGAGTTATATGCAGTATTTTGTTTTAAACGACAAGTGGCAAAATAAAGCGTCTTCGATCGCCCAGGCACCCAAGAGAAGGGTGCTGGGGGGGGGGGGGGGGGGTATTGCTTTCTAGAACATGGGTGTGCTTTGAAAATCCAGTGTTTAACGGATGAATATAATGTATTTATTTTTAACATCATTAATAATTTGGTGAGCGAGCACGTGTGAGGTAGAGAAACAGGTGAGGATTTGTGTATCTAATGTCATATGAGACTTATTAAAAAAAGTTGGACAAATTCATTTATAGAATCATTAATCATGTCTTTGTCATTACCAGCATCTTTATCGTCTTTAAGGTTAACGCCATTTCATACATTTTAGTTCCTTATTCCATCATTTGAATTTCAATGTAAAATTTCTGTAATTGCATACGTTACTGGATTCCATTTCAACATCTGATACCATAATGACCTATATTTGAAAACAGGTGATCAAGGTAACATTCATAAATTATTTACTTATGTAAACTGTAGGTAATGGGCAAAATAAATTCAAAATGTTATTTTAGAATCCAGAATAGTGTTTATAACGTTAGTAATGTTATTGGTCACTATAGTGTTCCATGCCGTTTATTGTAATTATTAAGTCAAATCAGAGTGGATTTCTCGAAACATATCACATCCAATTAACTGATCGAGAATGTCATGTCCATACACGACCCATGCGGTATATGTTCCTCTGTTGCGAAGACGATATTTGACGGTGAACGTCATCCCCTCCGAACTCGTCAATATTCGGTAAAGACAACGGACTGGAGCCTCGTCTTGGTTTGTCTCTGGGAGATAGTGGTTCTTTACCCTTGTTGTCCATCCATGACCCTGTGGACGAATCGGAAGATGGCGGCCTTCCGTAGAGGCTGTCAGTCTTTGACGCAGACCTGCTCTTGATGAACCGCCAGAGAGCGAAGCCGCCGCCAGCCAGAACCATGGAACCTAGAGCTCCACTCGCAGCAGCAATGCCGACATGACGTCCGTCACTTCCGCTGGCGGCCATTGGAAGTTCTCCGTCTGCTCCAAATTGACAGGAGCATTTCGGCGAGGAAGAACAAGTCTGAAATACGAGAAAAGACATTCTCAAGTTACTTGGTATATTTTTGTAAACATAATGAACCGAATTTACAAAGCCTGTTTATGTTTTACACGCGTGTAACTACACACATTTACAATTCTTAAACACCGGCGTTTAAAAAAAAAAATTGGCTTCGTAAATTCGGCCATATTATGTAGTTACACGAGTCTAAAACGGGATTTGTAAATTCGACCCAGTATTTTTAAAACAGAATTTAAAGAGAATGCTCTAAGATTTCTCCCATTGTAAGATGTCCCGATCAAAACAATCTGATTACAATTAGCTCCACTGGTTAATTACTATTACCTGTGAATCTTAACAGCACCCCGTTGGAGCTCATATTCAGCTGACATTTCATTCGACCAATCAAAACCTTACTTGCAAATCATGCCAGTGATTTGAAAAGAATTTGAAAAAATTCGGGATTATGCCGAGGATATACGAAATGATTCGGATGAATTACGAAGTATGCCGCAAACTAATTTTAATATAAAATTTTATTTATTTATGATAAAATTCGTTTCAAGACACAAAAAAACGTGATAGTATAGCCATAAAATCTGTTTATACTAGTATACAATCCAGAGTTTATTACTGCACTTTTCCCCTGTTTTTAATGTTAATATAGACCAACAAGTTCGCCTAATGCATAAATAGTCTCACCCGATATTTTTAGAATTTGTATGCTACCGAATAACGCTATAAAAGGCGTAATTGGTCGATATTTAAATTGTTATTTATAGATGAAATGTCACCTGGACATGGGAATCCACGCAATGCTGTTACATCTTCTGGTAGACCAGTAGAGCCAATTTTAATCAGATTGCGATCAAAAGAGCCTTTTTAACGACTAAAATTACATATAAAATAGATGTTCTAATTTAGAACATTAGTGTCTGTACATTCTGTACATTCAATGTATTTTGGTCGTATTAATGTTTGTAGTAGCAAAATTTCATATTATTTCCTAATTATTTGTTTTCATTCGCACAAAATTATTGGGAAGTAATAATCAAGTTTGGCTTCCTAAAACACCAGGACGTCCAGAAACACCTTGAATATATAGGTATTGGAATTTTAAACTAAAATATGTATTTAATATCTAATTTTAGTCTATAAAAATCATCTATTATCGAAAATATCTTACAATGGTAGCAAACTCATGACCGTGTCAAGATTTAATAATCTATGTTTTAAATTTGTCAAACCATGTTGTAACTATGATTTTTAATACTAATAATCCATTGCTGTCATTCATTCAGCATTCAGACTTGCTTTTCCTATTTATACTGAATTACTGTTGAAGCACACTTTAATCTACTTGGACTCTTTATTCTTTCCGGGACAGGGCTTAGTAGTTAGTGAGATAAAAGTAGGTTTAGTGGCCTTACATCCTCCCATGCAACTTATTTTGGATTGGAGCAGATTCCTGAATGCGAATCCAGTCTTTGAGGACTTAACCACTACGTCACCAGGGTCAGTTAGTTAATTTTGTTATTTATTAGTATTAAACAGGTCAGTGGAAGTGGGATTGTCTTATATATTTTGTTTAATCTGACAGGTTATTATTTATGTTAAGCCATTTAGATATTCATAATATAAAACAAAAAATTATTTGACTTTTAAAGAAGCAAATAGGCTTTTGTGGTTAAGTTCATTAAAAAAAAAAAACATCCAATTTTTATAAAAGAAATATTGATGTTACATAATGTCTTTTGCGAAGACCCTAAACAGCTACTTAGGTTATTTGCTTTTGTTTAACTTTTTGAATATCCTACATCTAAAAAATGTGTGTTTGTGCGTGTGAATATAATTGTAAATGTACCCGTGTTTTAAAAATGTGTTGGGCTATGAACGATTATAAGTCGTTTGACAATTGGTATTTTAACATTTTTCCAAAATATCAATAAAAATTTTATGTTTGAACAAATGTATTTGCTTGTTTTGTGTGTGTGTGTGTGTGTGTGTGTGTGTGTGTGTGTCTCTCTCTCTCTCTCTCTCTCTCTCTCTCTCTCTCTCTCTCTCTCTCTCTCTCTCTCTCTCTCGTAATAAAACACACTTTATAAACGCTAGTAAAATACTATATCATTTTTATAAATTAAAACAGACATAATTCGATGTTACACTAAAACATATAGGATGTCTTATAAATAAAAATAAAAAGTATGGTTAATGTTTGAATTATATGAATACCTTACCTCGCCGGTGTTCAGTCGAAAAAAACTGAAAAGGGTAAAAAGCAAGACACACGACATGAAAGTGCAGTTCATTGTGTTTCCACCATATAGCGAAATGTCGCACGTAAAACACCTGCCGGTGATAATCTGGTAATCATGTCTTTCTCAAGACCTCGGAGATTTTGACAAGACCTCACGAATCCTCACTTGACAGCCCGATAGCGTGTCGTGATAAATTAAACCCGTGATATTTACCCAAATACTGTTTGATTCCTGTATCGAGCCTTACAATCACACCAATTTATGGTCATGTTGATATATTAAATTCCCTAGTTTATTATAGTAGATATTAGCATAGTCTGGTTACCAAAATAGCTACCCCTGCCCTAAGTTAAAAAAAACACCCCAAAAACCCACAATCATTCTGTGTTTATAATCTACGTTCTCCTTGACATATGCTGTTGCTATTAATATTGAGTTTAAATATTACAATTAAACTAATTATCAATATTATTTACAGGCTCGTAGGAACTGGCGGGGGTGGAGGCTGTACTCGAGGACGAAAATGTACGTGGGTTTGCTTTTGTTTGTTTTTTGTCCTACTCTATATAAATAAAGATAAAAGTCTAGCTTGTGTCCCACTATGGATGTTAATGAGTTTTTAATATTGAAAGTTTTCTTAAAAGGCTAAGTAGCATTATAATTAACATTTTATTTTAAAAGGGTTTTTTTTACGTAACGGAAATAAATCCGATTAAAATATATAACAAGAAAATACTCTTTAAAATTGAATTTAAGTTTTGGGGTTTTTTTATTTACAAAATAGCATCACGGTAACCATACATTGTAAAATTGATTATGAATAATTAGATATATTTATATGGTCGTAAATATACTGATGGAAAGAAATAAACGAACACGCGAGTAGTAACATCAAATGTTGACTACAACCAAAATCCTCGTCCACAAGTATCAGGAAATTTACCGTGTTACTGTACGTCAATCCCACAGACCCCTGCGCGTGCTGTAACCTCACTGTGGTGCAGGGGTGTAACATTCTCTTTGAGAATGGCCAATACAGCACAAAATTGAAATTTTGAGTATAAGTCAGTATCTATCTGTGATATTTGTATTTTTGCACAGTTCTGTACACTGTTTTTGTTTAAATCTTGAATTTTTATATTGATGTTGATCATCACTGTGTTTGCATTACCATAGTTTGACACCCAATAGCCGATGTATTTTTCGTGCTGGGGTGTCGTTAAACATTCATTCATTCATTCATTCATTATTCAACCCTACAGTACACTGACATGCAGTGCCACAATTCATCTCTGTATTTTATACACAACTAACTACTCTATTATTTCTTTCCATCAGTAATATATATATATATATATATATATATATATATATATATTTATTTATTTATTTATTACCCCAACAGGCACTCATAACGGGGAAAATAAAAATCATCATGCATTGGTCTAACGAACAATACTATTGGATGATTTGACGCTTACAAATCAATGACCTTGTCGGTACTAAATATGACGTCATCACGATTTGGCAAACACAATGACGGCATGTAGTTTAAAGAATTTGCGTATACGGCTGTCTGTTTTTTGGTGTTAAATTTATAACAAAATGTCATTTTAATGCAGTTCATTATAGATTTTGTACCAGAATAAAGAGGACATTTGTTTTTGAAAATGATCTATGGACGTGATTAAATTACAAAGTTATAGCAATACCCAGAACAGTGCGTAAAGCGGTTTATATCCTTTTAATACATGTACGTGTGTGAAAAAATAGCTCAGGTAATAAATAGAATAACAAACTCGTAACAAGATATTATCAAATGTATGTCCCTTGTGAAATAATTTTCATTTGTCACTCGCTAAAGCTCGTGACAACTGAAAATTATTTCACTCGGGACATAAATTTGATAATAACTGGTAACTCGTTTATTATCCTCTCTCTCTCTCTCTCTCTCTCTCTCTCTCTCTCTCTCTCTCTCTCTCTCTCTCTCTCTCTCTATATATATATATATATATATGTATGTATGTATGTATTAATCTGTCGGAGTAGCATTCTTAATTCGGGTATCTAGTCTAGTGTGTTTGTTACAGACTATATCACTTTTCAGACTGAAGGCAAATCAAGTCACACCATAATAGGTAATACTGTATCGATACTTACATGGCAGATTATTTAATTTATTGCTCATTTTAAACGCTCACATGTTGTATAGCACAATGCCGATAACACCGACAACATAAATATTGATTAAAACAATATTTATCAAATTGGAGAAGATAAACATTTGGACACCGTACGGCAATAAAAAGTCGTAGGTGACTATAGTGTCTAAAGCATTCGTCAATAATACACGAGGTATGGATTAATCCCCGACAACGCATGGGGTGTCGTTGACAGACTACTAGTATGTAACACTGGTTAGTGGTCCATGTTAATCTGGATTCAAACTACACGTGGGGCAGTACGAACCTGAGGAGCGATTGTTCGTAGGATCGATCCCTCTCTGTAGACCTAATGGTTTTCCTGTTCCGCGATATGTGGTATGTGTTATCCTGTCTGTGGAATGGTGCATATAAACGATCCCTTTGCTACTAATAAAAACAAATGAAGCGGGTTTTCTCTCTGAATACTATATATGTCAAAATTACTAAATGTTTGACATCCAATAGCCGATGATTGATAAATCAATATGCTCTAGCGGTGTCGTGTTGAAAAACAAATTTATTTTTCAAAGTATTTCAATTTAAACGTTGGTGTGATGTAATTCGGTTCATAATAAAATCTTCGTTTCTGTATATTCAGTCTGTTCTTGTCGATGTGTCCGAATGCAATTGTTTTGTTTTGTGAAGGGCATTTTCTTTATTTTATTATTTTGGGGGTTTTTTTTACTAAGAAGGAAGGAAATGTTTTATTTAACGACGCACTCATTACTAAGAAGCGTTTCGATGTGTCAATTTTGCTCACACCATATATTGGATGGTATATGCCTACTTTTTGTATTGTGTAACTACGTTTTAGAAATGCGTCTTGAATTGTCATGGCGCATGATGGGTTTGCAGGGGCGTCGAAATGAATTTGACATTGGGATAGCTGAGAGGGTGGGCGTGGGAGGAGTGTCTTGCAGATGGTGCTGTAGGGGTGTTCCTGCTTGAAACATTTTTAAAGATAACTAATTTCGGGCGATATTGTGAAAATATTAAACTGTTCAAAACAAATTTCCGAAATATTGGGTGGCAGCCGACGCCCCTGGTTCGGTGGTCGAACCCCTATCTCCCCACCCATTTCCGCTGCTGAAGCAATTGTTTTTTTTCAATATATATTTTTCGGGGAGGCATGACTCGACCTCCCACCCCCTTTAAACGTCGTTAAAAATCCTGCACACATGCCTGTGATGTTTGATAATTTAGAATTCTTCAGCAGAACTTTACCGATCACAAATTCAATACAAGGGAGGTAACTTATGGTGGCATAGTGCTTGTCGGCTTTTGGTGGTAAGTGCTTGTTGGAGTTACAGGCCTCGGTGGCGCAGTGGTTAAGCCATCGGACTACAGGCCGGTGAGTACAGGATTCGTAGCCCGGTACCGGCTCCAACCTCGTGCGAGTTCATAAGGGCTCAATAGGTAGGTGTAAGGCCACTACGCCCTCTTCTTTCTCACTAACCACTAACCAACTAACAACTAACCCACTGTCCTGGACAGGCAGTCCAGATAGCTGAGGTGTGTGCCCAGGACAGCGTGCTTGAACCTTAATTGGATAAAATTTTCTGCTTATTGGGTGTAAAATATCTAAACATGCGCGTGTGCAGTGGGTAGAAGTTTCGGTAGTGAAAATCCCTCCCCCCCCCCCCCCCCCCCCCGCCCGCCCCAGATTAAGCTAAATTTCTGGGGGTTTTCCAATGTATTTTCCGGGGGAGCATGACTCGACTTTTCTATAAACTTCTCCCGCCAATCTAGCACACACACACACACACACCGCTAAAATTCCTCCACACGCGCCTGCTAAATCTGAGATATTCAAAATCACACCTCAGAAAAGTAATGATGCATCTTTCAAGCCAGATTTTTTTGGTCTTTATTTATATAACGAAAATGGCCCGAAACGTTGCAATAAAAATGTCCTTTGACGTGACGTCAACAATGCTTTGACGTTTTAATTGTTTTAATGTGCTTATTGATGTCAACGCGATACTACGTACATTCTGAAACGTGCGAACAGAATCACTTTTTGACATTTAATATAATCATTTATAATCATATTTATTTTAAATGTGTATAAATATAAACTATCTGTGCATGGATCTAACACTACTGGATCTAATGACAACAGCTAACTACTGTTGCCAAATGTTCTACAAGTGCTGAGTGAATAAATAACACATGAATAGAGGTAAGTGTTCTCTGATTGTTTGAATGTTTGTTGATCGGACCGTTGAAGTCGGAACTGGGTGCGAACAATTTTATATTGAGGAGCCACCCACATTGGACGAGGTGGGGGCAGATTTAACTGTGGAAATGCATGTCCCAACCCCGCTACGATAATGTATATTAGTAAGACTGTGCAAGAAATGTTCGCGAGGTTAATTCAGATCAGTTCAGTCAAGTTTATTGTATTAATTTAATTGTAGGACTTAGCCGTCAAGAGTGTTGGAGGTGCGCGCCCCTCAAAAGTTCGAAGTGCCCTGAAAAATCCAAATTCAATGTTTAGTAGGGAACGTGTTAACAATGGTCAGTTTGATATTTCTGTGGAAGATTGTCATATAGAAAATATATGCTAGTGTACTTCAGAATAATGTAAATACCCATTTTAAGCGTTGTACTCCATCCCTAGAAAAACCATGGATCCGACCCTGCTTATTTTGACAGTATAAAATTACAATATTTTTTGACCGAATTAAACGAGAATAACAAAAATTTTTCATATTAGTATTACTACTAAACAGATATATAACGCTGCAAAATGAATCACTACACAATTTTACATGGATTACAACTAATTTTGAGGGTAGAATGATGGAAATACATGGATAAATGTTTTAGGTTAGCACATTTTGCCTGAATATCTCTATCAATTTTGCATGAATTTGAGGGGCTGTAGGACATGTACCTTTAATGTATTAATTAACAATATTAATATATTAACGGTACATACCCCTGTTACAATATTGTGATATTTTAATCTAAACTTAGTTTGTTAATTAATATATATTAAAGGCATGTGGTCCTATTATAATTGTGTAATATTTCTGTCTAAACTTAGTTTGTTAATTAATGTATCATCCATTAACGGCTTTTGTAGGAGATATCGCTGGCACTATAATTTGCGATACCTCCTGCGGAGATATCGCTTCTTATAATCTTGATTGGTCAAATTTTAATCACAAGACTGTTTTGCTACGTCTCTGTGTTTGTTTCAGCATAACCTACCATTAGTGACGTCACACCACTGCGGTGCCTTTCTGCTAGTTAAAGAGTCTACCGCTGACATTCAACCCACATTACTGACATTGTTTACAACTATCGCAAATGAAAAGAATGATAATGGATGATAAAAAGAATACCCCCCGAGTGTCTTGTGATATCATAATTTATCAGCACTCGTTGATAAAAGTATAAAATCCTCGGCAAGCCTCGGATTTCATACTTTTATCAACTCGTGCTGATAAATTATGTTATCACAAGATACTCGGGGAGTATCCTCTATATATTAAAGCTATGTGTCCCAGTTACAATAGTGTGATATTTCTTTCTATTGTTATTCAATATATTAAAGGTTGTTGATTTTTCCAAAATTAAAGTTGATTTTTCCAAGATTAAAGTTGATCTTTCCAATATTATATGTTGATCTTTCCAAGATTAAAGTTCATTTATCCAAGATCACACACGACGGGTTAGCATTAAAAATAACTTAGGACCATCCCACAGACAGGATTGTACATACCACGGCCTTTGTTACACCAGTTTTGGAGCACTGGCTAGAACGAGAAGTAGCCCAATGGGTCCACCGACTGTGATCGATCTTAGACCGACCGCGCATCAAGCGAACGCTTTACTACTGGGCTACGTCGCGCCCCTACATGCAGACAGAGGCAAAGGCATATACTAGAGCTAGGTAGGCAAAGGCATATACTAGAGCTAGGTAGGCAAAGGCATATACTAGAGCTAGGCAGGTATATAGGTAGGAAGATACATATGCAGGTCTAAGGTAGGCACAGAAGCAGACAAGCAGGCAGATTGAGTGGTAGGTAGAAGTATATATTATTCGTGTCATTCCTTGCACACACATCAGCTATCGTGGCTGTCTGCCCAGTACAGTGGGTTAACAGGTAGTTGTTAGTGTAGTTGGTTAGCTAGATATAGGTCAGAGTATTGGCCAGACGCCTACCCTCTGAACTGTTAGTGCTCGCTATGGGAGGAAACCGATACCAAGATACGATCCCAGTACCTAGCAGCCTTCACTCCGATAGCTTAACCACACCACTACTGGTACATCATGCATATGCTGTAAATACAGATATATATTTAATTTTACTTGTATATATGAGTGGGCGGGCAGGTGGGCGGACACTTCAGTATAGAGATACATTCATTAAAAATATGTACTCATATACAAATATATTGTATATATATATGTACTCATATGTGTGTATTGGTAAATCTGCATTGTGTTGTAATGTCATGCCGGCACAAGTAGTTAATATTATGTTGACAAGTACCACCAGCTGTTCTTTTGAAATTAGCGCGCTGAACCATTGATTAAGAATATATCGATTGTCTACATGTTGCATTAACAGACGCGAGCCTTCGGTTTTTTGTTACATACACACAACTATTATGATTTGTCTGTTTTTCATACGTCTACCGCTTGATCAAATTAACGTGAACGGCGCTGTGTGAATTCACGTCTCTACAACAGCAATATGTTTTTATTGTTGTGGGCGTTTTGGTGACTGTTGTTGTTGTTAATGCTGCTGTTGTTGTTGATGATGATCATATCTGTTTTGACTGTTGTAGGTGTATCCGTTGTTTAGGTTGTTTTGGTTGTTGTTGTGACTGCTGTTGCTGAAGGAAGGAAATGTTTTATTTAACGACTCACTCAACATATTTTAAGTACGGTTATATGGCGTCGGACATATGGTTACGGACCACACAGATATAGAGAGAGGAAACCCGCTGTCGCCACTTCATGGGCTACTCTTTTTCGATTAGCAACAAGGGATCTTTTATATGCACCATCCCATAGACAGGATAACACATACCACGGCCTTTGATATACCAGTCGTGGTGAACTGGCTGGAACGAGAAATAACCCAATGGGCCCACTGACGGGGATGATGGTGATATTTTTTTTGACTGCTGTAGCTGTTTCTGTTGCTGTTGTTGTTGATGATGATGATGATGATGGTGATATCTTTTTTGACTGCTGTAGCTGTTTCTGTTGTTGTTGTTGTTGCTGATGATGATGATGGTGGTGATATCTTTTTTGACTGCTGTAGCTGTTTCTGTTGTTTTTGATGGTGATGATGATGATGATGATGATGATGATGATGATGGCCGTTGTCGTCGTCATCGCGATGAAACAGTAGATACGGACTGCACACGACACCGTCTATATTATTTAAAAAAAATTAATTGTAGTTTTGCTCTTATATCTAATTAATATACAAACGTAGTGTCACCTGTGACATAACTTCAGTGGGCGAGAGCGTGAGGGATCTGCGTACCTTATGCCCCCAAAACTCAAACACGTGACATTTTAATTTTTGTCCAGCTCGATAAAACCTATATTACTGTGCCCTTATTACATTCTCTGTGATATATTTTGTCCTGTCTGTGGGAAATTGCATGTAGAAAATCCCTCGCCACGAATGGAAAAATGTAGCGGGTTTCCTCTGAAGACTTACCAAAAGTTTGACGTTCAGTCATGCAGTAGCAGATGATTAATTAATCAATGAGCTCTAGTAGTGTTATTAGACAAAATAAACTTAAACTTTTTTTATTACATTCTTACCATTATATCTTACTGCGCCAATGATTCTTACTACCCCCCCCCCCCCCCCCCCCCCCTAAATATTGCCCTAGACATACAACTTCCTGGGTTGTCTGATCAGGACAAAGACAGAAGTTAATATGCAATTATCACAGAGAAAATGTACCACCACTACACGGGCTATTTGTAGAAAGTCGTTTAAGTGCCCTTTCCCACAGGACTGTCCTGTTCATACATCTGATATATCAGTCATGGATCACTGGTCAGTGTTTATGAAATGCAACCCTTTGTTAAATTGGTTGTTCTCTTTCTTTAGGTTGGAGCCAGGTTGTGTCCCGGATATGGGTTTTATCACCAACACCCGCTAACGATTTGACTCATTCTCGCCCTCTCGCATTCATTTAACGTTAAGTGCTAAAACCAGTTTAGCAAGCGTTGTAACGTCCTACAAAGCATTACGTAATGCAACGGTGGGCAGGGCTGAGTTCAGCCAGAGCGAGAGGGAAAAAATGTCCGCTAGACTGGTTTATGCACCTTATGGTAATCCAAATAGCCACGCCGGGAACCAATCAAATAGTTCGCGAACGAAACGTTTTCTGGTTGAACTTGGGGATGATACTAGTACCATATTGAAGCCATTGAACTGTTGAGATTTCTGTCACATAAACGTTTTCCTGGTTTTATAGCGTTCTGATGATGACGATGGTTAAAACTTTGTATATGTGTGTGTGTGTATATATATATATATATATATATATATATATATATATATATATATATATATATATATATATATTTCTGCTAGTCTTTTACCTGACCATAACATATAAAATTTGAGACACAGCGTGTTCTGTACCGTGAAATCTATACTAAATGGTGATAAATGGGATGGGATATTGGTATGTATGACCAGGGGCGGATCTGGGGTTTTGTAAAGGGGGTCACATAATTTTAAAACGGGCAATTTGAGTTTCTCGAAGGCAAATGAACAGATCTCCAAAAGCGAGCGTGATCTATAATGGGGTTTCGGGTGCGTGCTTCCCGTAAATATTTTGAAATAACAATGCTCAGAAACTCGTTTTCATGGCAATTTAGTGTTGTGTATTGTGAATGATGAATTAAAAAAAAAAACCTTCTGGATCCGCCAATGTTTGAAACTTCATTAATACTCAGTATCCTGCCCACCCAAACTTCTTTTTCGCCAAACCCTAATTGTTTGTTTATTATTGGGCTGTTGTGTTTTGTTTGTTGTTGTTGTTGTTGTTTTTGTTTTGTTTTTATCTGTTTGTTTTGTTTGTTTTGATTTTGTTTGTTATTTATCTTGTCTGTGCGATGGGGCATGTAAAATATCCATTGCTACTAATGGAAAAATGAAGCGGGTTTCCTCTCTAAGACAATAAGTCAAACTTACCAAATGTTTGACATCAAATACCCGATGATTTACAAATCAATGTGCTCTAGTGGTGTCGTTCAAAAGGACATGAATATGCATAAAGAATATCTTCCCTAGAAACAACAAGCCGACCAGAATTTTACATGTATCCCAAAAAAAACAAATTAATTTATTACATTTATCCGTCAAACGGAAAATTTTAGACGGCACTTCGAAATTGGGAGAAGGTGTGTGCGAACTTCCAGCACCTTCCACTACCCACCCCTGGGTCGGCGCCTGGTTACTGGACACTTCGGCGACGAGTGACGGTCGGATTTAGGTCAATTTTTAAAGGAGGAAAATACACACAAACTCTAACGTGACAGGCACGAAGAGAGCCGAACGATTAACGGTACATTCCGTGACGACTGTGATGTGATTCGGCGCCAGCCGATTGGTTTTCTCAGCCACGATCGGGTTTATTTCATCGTTTTCTCATGTGTGCCGGCCGCTTGCGAGCGTGGCCACGTTACAGCGGTTTATTTATAGGACTTGCCTACACACTCAAACCCAGTGACACCATTTCGTAGATCAAAACATGTTTACGCAGCCCGTACTCACCTTGGAGGAACGCGTAACAAGTGCACGCAGTTTCTAAAGCCCATCTGTGACATCATGCTGAAGCTGTTGTTTTCCTAGCAGACCGCACCAAGAGGTATTTAAGCAGTTTTTGTATCTCATTCATAGTGAGTATCCATTGTATTTCATAGTCGGAAATCGATAGATGACTTTGTGTATCTTTCTGTTGATCCCGATAAAACGATTTAGGGCCTACACTGACAATGATATTATTAATATAATATGGGGTACCGTATACGGTCGTTACATGTTCGTGCATACAGACTTAGTCGTGTTACATTTATACGCTGTTTGTTTTAGTTTACGAAGTGTTCGTCTTGTAGGCTGTGTGGTATTACGTTGTTTATTACACACGTCACTGAAGTTTGAAACATGTTTACCAGATAATCACGATTTTAGTATCATTTGTCAGTTATTACATGTACATACATATATTATAGATTAGAGGTTTTTCTTTGTTTAATAAAAAAAATTAATGTACTCTCCCCTCCCACCTAAAAAAAACTCCAAAACTCCAAAAGATAATACACACACACACACACACACACACACACACATAATAGTATTTCACTGTAAGTGTATTAAGCAGACACGTACATGTTATAACTTATCTCTTTTAATATAAGGCCACCCTAATATATGTAACATGCACGTAATTAACCTTCTTTTTCATAATGCCAAAGGCGGTTAGACTAACATACATGGGTTCTCTCTCTCTCTCTCTCTCTCTCTCTCTCTCTCTCTCTCTCTCTCTCTCTCTGTGTGTGTGTGTGTGTGTGTGGGGGGGGGGGTGTATGCATGCAGGTGTGTGAGTATGCGTGCCAGTGATAATATATGTATGTATGCGAGTGTGTGTGTGCTTGTGTGTATGTGTGCGTGTGTGTGTGCTTGTGTGCGTGCGTGTGTGTGTGCTTTTTTTGTTTCACAAATTAAATGCTAACTATTTTACAATCTTTTTTTTAAATCTTAATATTTCCGGTGATTGGATCTAGCTCAGTTGGTAGGTGAGGTGTTTTGGTGCCAGTGCCATACGACTGGAATATCAAAGGCTGTCGTATATTATGGTTCTCTAATGGAAAAATGTAGCGAGTTTCCTCTGATGACTACGAGTCAGAATGACCAAATATTTGACGTCCAATAGCCGATGATTAATTACTCAATGTGCTCTAGTGATGTCGTTAAACAAAACAAACTTCATTATGCATCCCTGTCAGAGCTAATTAAAATTATGTTGCTGCTAATGGACAGTTTTTAGCTTCCTCTATAAAAGACTATGTGTCAGAATGACCTAGTGTTTGACATTCAATAGCCGATGATCAATTATTAATGAACGTGCTCTCACTCTTGCTCACATACCATAGATTTAACTTTATAATTTTTATACTGATGCTGATGACCGAATCGTTTAAATATTTACCATTGTTTGATACCCAATAGTCGAGATATATTTTATATTTTTGTGCTGGGGTATCATTCAACATTCATTCATTCACGTACCATAGAAATCTAAGTATACTCAAAGACAAACTTTATTGTGACATGGATTGTTTGAAGTAATAAATTTGTGAATGGATTTATGGATGTAAACCAGAGAAAATGTGCATGAAACAGCTCAAAGAAATGCAACCAAGCAGTTGTTGCAGCGATTGCATGCTTTGTGCAAGAAACATGGAATATTCGAGAGACATGCTGTCCAGAATTCATCATAAAAGGCCAGACATTCAGTCGTAAATCATTGCCACTCTGTGCAGCCTTCAGAAGTCCAGAAGTCAGAAAAACACTATTAGTGAACTGTTTGATGCAATTTCATCATGCCATGCCTCATGACAGATGGCGAGTCATAGGGATGCTTGAATCTGGGACCTCGCAGCGTGACATCGCACGTGAATTCATCGCCCACAGAAACACCATGGGACGCATATAAATGGAATCTATCAACCTATTTGCATACAGAGTGCTTGCTATTGGATTACGTACTGCGGATTACTATTAGACGTATACAGACTTGTAACTGGAATTTTGCGCCTAATATTTGGACGTCTGTGGATGTAATATGCCGAGTGTGTCCGTACCGGTACGTTGTTGTGTTTTGTTATTCCGATTGTGTTCCCAGCGATACACGATGTGGTCGATAATTGATTGTCGCGCCCAAGGACGTGAAGTTCCGCACGCAATTTCTGCGACTGGCCTTTATTGATATTTGCCACATTCAAAAGGACGTTCGTAGCTCGAGGTTTTCGTTCGGCCATAAACAAGGACACGGTGACACTCCCAGATACGCTAGCTTATTAAATATTTTTTGTGCGTGGGAGATAGATCCATAACGGTACACGCTGTTAAACAGCATTTAACGGATGTTTCCACGTGTCGCATGGTCAGATTTAAGGCTTGTGAGTACTGGTTTGTTATTCTAGTGAGAGAACCTGTTACTTTCTATGGAGAGATGCATGCACGACCAAAGTCCAGTGACTGGTATGTTAAAGGCATCTTGGATATGCATACGACCAACGTCCAGTGATTGGTATGGTAACGGCAGCTTGGATAGGCATTTTTCCAACATATACTCCTTTAATAAAACCTCTAAAATGAGTAAAATGGAGAGTATTGTATCGATGGATACCAGCAAGACAATGTAAGTACACGTCTATATTGTAGTTTTAATAATTCAAAAAGGATACATATTGGTCAAAAACATGTTACAGTGGCTAGAATCTCTAGACAGTCACTTTAATTGTATTATTGTTTTAGTACAAACTCTAGACAGTCACTTCAATTGTATTATTGTTTTAGTACAAACTCTAGACAGTCACTTCAATTGTATTATTGTTTTAGTACAAACTCTAGACAGTCACTTCAATTGTATTATTGTTTTAGTACAAACTAGACCGTCACTTCAATTGTATTATTGTTTTAGTACAAACTCTAGACTGTCACTTCAATTGTATTATTGTTTTAGTACAAACTCTAGACAGTCACTTCAATTGTATTATTGTTTTAGTACAAACTCTAGACAGTCACTTCAATTGTATTATTGTTTTAGTACAAACTAGACCGTCACTTTAAAGGCCCGTACACAGAAATTTATATGGGGGGAGGGGTGCGTAATCGACGGCCCAAAGGGCCGGAGTTGCTAGGGGGGTCCGGAGGCATGCCCCCCTCCCTCCGAAATTTGTTTAAATCTAGAATGAGAAGATGCATTTTCCTGCATTCTGGGAAGTAAATTTGAAATGTTTCTTTGTCTCAAAATATGTCAAATATATTTTTTACACATGCACGGCGGACGGACCTCGGCAGACTATTGGGGGGGGGGGGGGGGGGGGGGGGGGGGGGGGGGGGTGCGTACGGGCCTGGACTTATTTCCGTATTTTATTGTTGGATGTCAAATTAGACATATAGATATAACAAACAAAAATCACTTAAAGACTGTTTCCATGGTGTTTAATTATTTTACTTTATATCACATAAGATACATCTATATTAATCTTATAGCGAAATTTAAAGTCATATATTAATTTTTTTTAATATTATATTAAATATAATTAAAACCGTGCTCTCTTGCAGCCCTTTCTGACACCCAGTAGCGGATGTGTATTTGTGTGCTGGGGTTACGTTAAACATCCACTCATTCACTGCTCTCTTGCCATATTTCAATATAAAATATGTTAGTCTTTTAAAAAAAAAAAAGGTTTATACAATGTCTACCTACCCTAAATAATTTGCCTTAAAAAAAGAGAGTAAAAACCCTCAGGACTTTAGCCTACCTACATACCCTAATATTTTTGGCTTATGTAATCGGAATCATACACATTATTCTGCTTGGCCGTAAAACATTCCTTCTGTATACTTCATGTTAAATAACGTGTTGTGATAGATACCAACTCTTTTCGAAACTGCACTCTAATGACACGTGATTTATAAACTTCCTTCTAAGTACAGTGATATTAAATGATAAATAGTTTCCATCCTTGACATGGGCAGAATGTGTTTGGGATAATAAATGGGTTTTTTTTTTTTTTTTTTTTTTTTTTTTTTTTCTGAATAAAACCTGAAAAGTTAAATGGTTTTAAACAGGTAACAGAAGTAAACATACGTTATTTTAGTCATTATTGTTTTTTTTAAAACCCATATAATATATTATGTTATATCTTGTGTGACATAATATGAACTACCATTAAAGGGACTGTCTAGAATTTCTATTAAAACAATAATACCATTAAAGGGACTGTCTAGAGTTTGTACTAAACCAATAATACCATTAAAGGGACTGTCTAGAATTTGTACTAAAACAATAATACCATTAAAGGGACTGTCTAGAGTGTGTACTAAAACAATAATACCATTAAAGGGACTGTCTAGAGTGTGTACTAAAACAATAATACCATTAAAGGGACTGTCTAGAGTGTGTACTAAACCAATACTACCATTAAAGGGACTGTCTAGAGTTTGTACTAAACCAATAATACCATTAAAGGGACTGTCTAGAGTTTGTACTAAACCAATAATACCATTAAAGGGACTGTCTAGAGTGTGTACTAAACCAATAATACCATTAAAGGGACTGTCTAGAGTTTGTACTAAACCAATAATACCATTAAAGGGACTGTCTAGAGTGTGTACTAAAACAATAATACCATTAAAGGGACTGTCTAGAGTGTGTACTAAACCAATAATACCATTAAAGGGACTGTCTAGAGTTTGTACTAAACCAATAATACCATTAAAGAAAGAAAGAAAGAAATGTTTTATTTAACGACGCACTCGACACATTGTATTTACGGTTATATGGCATCAGACATATGGTTAAGGACCACACAGATATAGAGAGAGGAAACCCGCTGTCGCCACTTCATGGGCTACTCTTTTTTATTAGCAGCAACAGATCTTTTATATGCACCATCCCACAGACAGGATAACACATACCACGGCCTTTGATATACCAGTCGTGGTGCACTGGCTGGAGCGAGAAATAGCCCAATGGGCTCACCGATGGGGGTCGATCCCAGACCGACCGCGCATCAAGCGAGTGTTTTACCACTGGGGTACATCCCATCCCAACAATAAAATAAAGTTAAAACAAATTAACATTACAATACATACAACAACAACAACAAAATAGATTGTCACACGAATAAGCAGACAGACAGATATTTTATTAAAGTTTCATCTTATGTACATAGTAATAAAATACAATTTAAAATACAGTATAATAGTACATAAGCGATTCCTTACAGGAACTAAAGGTAAAAGATACCTATACTTAAAAGTTTCCGACTATTACCATCAATTTTGTATTAAAGAAATATTAGTAAATTAACCCCCCAAAAAATAAAGGACGTATTACCATATGTAAGTTAAGAATATATAAAAGAGTTCGGCGACGTGTTGGCATTAAAAAAGGGTTTTGGCAGTATTAAAAACTAGGTTCTTATTACACATTAAAAAACAAAATTTGTGAACATTATTTAAGACCTTGTATTCTTTGTTAAAGAAATGTGCTAAACGTGTTAAATTAAGACGCGAGTCAGTGTACATTGTACACTCGATTATAACGTGGGACTTCATCTTCAATACATTTATTACTGTTTCCATGTGTGCACCAACATGCTGTTTTCAAATGTTTTAAAATTTAGGTCCTACAAAGTATTCGCTTTCAGAGTATGTAACGGTACTAATCTACGAACATATTTTTCGTAGAAATTTTTTCTTTCTGTTTCGGTATTTTCTGGAATTTCAAAACACTACTGTGATAAACGTTAAAGCGAATGCAATTTTATTCTCAATTGAATATTGTGCAAAAGTTAAACAAAAACAAAAATCCACTTGTTGGTGATATCAATTTAAACTCTGACGGTTTGCAATTCTTTTCTTTTTTTAAAATTTGTTTTGTGTGATTTTCTTTAAAAACATTAGGGTAGCACGGTTTTCTAGGGACGGTCGGGTAATCGGAACCACAACTATTATTTTCTTTGGCCTAATGTAGAAGGAAAGTTCGTAATTATATGAACAATAAGCTGTCCTATAAAGTTTTAAAAAAAATGTGTTTGGTATTATTTATTTTTGGTGGGTTTTTTTTGTTGGGTTTGTTTTTGTTTGATTTTTATTTATTTTTGTTTTTATTGTGATTATTATTATTTGTTTGATTTTTGTTAGGTGTATGTGTGGTTGTTTTTGTTTGATTTTTTGTTTAATTTGTTTTTGTTTTGTTTTTGTTTTAGGGGGTTTATTATATGGATATGCGTATCACGGTTACAAACATAAAAGATAACCACTTCAGTTACAAACGTACGATGTTGAGTTTGATTATCGTATTATAAAAGTATGCATAGGATTGTTAACAAAACCAGCGATACGAAATTGTAATGGGGGAAAAAAACATTCTCAGTTCTGTGTCTTTGCTCAGGAAAACAAATCTATGCCAACACCGGGGCGGGACGTCGCCCAGTGGTAAAGCGCTTGCCTGTAGCGCTGTCGGTCTAAGATCCATCCCCGTCGGTGGTCCCATTGGGCTATTATTCGTTCAAGCCAGTGCACCACGACTGGTATATCAAAGGCCGCGATATGTGCTATTCTCTCTGTGGGATAGTGCATATAAAGGATCCCTTGCTACTAATGGGGAAAAAAGACTATATTTCGAATAAAAGATCTCTTGCTGCATTGGGAAAAATGTAGTGGGTTTCCTCTGATGACTACGAGTCAGAATTACCAAATGTCTGACATCCAATAGCCGATGATTAATTAATCAATGTGTTCCAGTGGTGTCGTTAAATAAAACAAACTTTAAAGGCATATTGTCACAGACCACTGACCTATTTAATGACCTAACAAAGTATTACCTGAACAAAAATAATTTGATTTGTCCCTAAATGTACTTTATTCAACCATCTTCATAACCACCATACTCCATTTATTAAAGATATTT
Organism: Gigantopelta aegis; assembly: GCF_016097555.1. Classification (NCBI taxonomy): domain Eukaryota; kingdom Metazoa; phylum Mollusca; class Gastropoda; order Neomphalida; family Peltospiridae; genus Gigantopelta; species Gigantopelta aegis. The sequence goes on from NC_054702.1 coordinate 34,638,834, forward strand.
TGTAAAAATAATTGAATTATGGCAATGGTCCATAATTCAAAAACTAAAATTGCCGAGAGGGTTGGCATAGATTTCACTCCATCGTGGTTCAGTTAAGGTGATGCGATAGCTAGATTTGATTTCCAACAATTAATGTAATTTTTATTTACTATCCATTTTTAGAGAAATAAGGTCCTTAAATCCGTGACAGTATGTCTTTAAACAAATCCAATGGCTTAACCACTACGCTGCCGAGGCTGGTCTTGCATGTTATATTAAAATATAGTTATATAATATATACAGATGTCAAGTAATACAGAATGGATGGCTACTCGACCACTTGACTATTTCTTCGTATGTACACTCCCATTTCGACGACCGAAGTACCGTTGAGTAATACCAATTAAGCAGTCGGTAATCATCGGATGTTCCCGCCAGTTGACCTTGGAAGTCAGATATTGCAAGACAATACTAGTAGATACATTAAGCAGAACGCCAGGACCGCAGATATGACTAAACAATAATCAGCCGCAACAGTTAAACTTTGATTAAACAGTTCTATGCTAACATGCAATTATAGTTCATGTATGCTGCCCTTAGCACGCAATTTAACTGCTGAGAATGTTTATCCGGTGGTGTCGGGATGCTATTTTCAAAATTCTGTCCATTTTCAACACTACCCCCCAAACATCCCGAGTCCGGCCACCGATCTTATCGGAGGTCAGACTCGGGATGGGCGTGTTCGAAACCCTAGTGGTATATGGGCACGTTAAAGTAGTTATCATCATCATCATCATCGGGAGTCGAGCGGTAGAAATTCCATCACCGATCATCAGTTATTATTGGTTTGCACTAAACGATCAACTTTTGATTACCAATCGGTTATAATTATATGAAGATCGGAAAAAAACCCTGAATTATAAGCAACATGAACCTATTGTCGTGTTTACTAGGATAGATCTTTCAAAGCACTAATTTTACCCTTTTTTTCCCTTCTTCTTCTGCGTTCAGTTTCTTTATGCTCCTTAAATTCAAATCGTGAGTTTTACCGTCTCCGTGTCACAGTCAGCAGCAGGTCGTCTCTTTTGCCCAAAAGTTTTTCTCTGATTGTTCTGGGTTGTGGCCAGATGTTTTCTCTGATACTGTCTTATGTTGGACATCTTTGCAGTACCAAATCGGTCATTTGGCAAAATGACTGAAATATTCAGGCATTTTGTAAAATGCCCGTGACCCTTAGGCATTTCACAAAATGACTAAAATGTTCAGGCATTTAAGTAAATGACTGAATTAGAGCACCAGGCATTTAACCAAATAACTGAATGGTAACAACAGATATATAGCGATCTACATCGCCGCCACCACCACCACCACCACTGTCAGTATAGGAAAATGTTGTTCAAGCTAGTTTTGGGAGTCGGTTTGTATCAAGCGATCAACTTTCGAGTATTCAGTCTGTTGGAATATTATGAAGTTAGAAAGGTTTGAATTATTACAACTATACTCCCGTGGTCGTACTCATTCGGATGGATCCTACAAGTCGCTAATTTTTATCTTTAATATCTATTCAATGGGGGAAAGGGTGCGGGACGTAGCCCAGTGATAAACGTTAGTTCGATGCGCGGTCGGTTTGGGATCGATCCCCGTCGGTGGGCCCATTGGGCTATTTATCGTTCTAGCCAGTGCACCACGACTGATATATCAAAGGCTGTGGTATGTGCTATCCTTTCTGTGTGATGGTTCATATAAAAGATCCCTTGATAACAATGGAAAAATGTAGCGGGTTTCCTCTCAGAGACTATATGTCAAAATTATCAAATGTTTGACTTCCAATAGCCGATGATTAATAAATCAATGTGCTCTAATGGTGTCGTTAAACAAAACAAACTTCAATAGGGGAAAATTAAGCCAATTTCGTTTTTAATTTTCTCAAACAACTTGATCATGTCCAACCACATTTAGTTGGAAACTCACCTGACATGAAAAAAACAAGTGAGTACATTTGTTTGCTTTAAAACCTAAACATGAAAACAACCCAAACCCTAGAATATCTGTATCGTCCAAACTGTGTGTGTATATATATATATATATATATATATATATATATATATATATATATATATATATATATATATATACTAGTATTAATGTAACAACTGAAAATAGTTTCACTCGGGACATAAATTTGATAATAACTGGTAACTCGTTTATTATCTCCTCTCTCTCTCTCTCTCTCTCTATCTCTCTATATATATATATTTCGATTTTCTGCGATAATATTGTATGGGATATTCTAATCGATTATCACATTGGTAGAGCCTAATCGATAATTTAAAAAATACATATGTATAATCGATTGTTGGAACATCACTTGTTCAAATGGTCGACCCACAGCGCCAAGACTAGTCTGTAACCATCAGTCAACCATGTAACACGTCCTTGAATGAACTGAAGGTTCCAACAAGTCTGTCTTTAACATCCTCTGATCCCCGTCAGTGGCTCCATTGGGCAATTTCTCATTCCAGCCAGTGCACCACAACTGGTATATCAATGGTTGTGGTATGTGCTATCCTGTGTTTGGGATGGTGCATATAAAAGATCCCTTGATAATAGTGAAAAAATGTAGCAGGTTTTCTCTCTAAGAATATATATCTAATTTACCAAATGTTTGACATCCAATAGCCGATGATTAATAAATCAGTATGCTCTAGTGGTGTCGTTAAACAAAACAAACTTTAACAGTCACTGGCCCACCACTAGTTCAAACGGTCGACCCAGAGCGCCAAGACTAAGTCTGTAACCATCAATCAACCATGTAACTGAAGGTTCCAACTCGTCTGTCTTTGATATCCTCTTGGTCCACCAGGAATGTGCCTGCTGTAAATGTAGTGCCATGATGTTGTGTGAATGTCAACGCGACACGCGAGTCCTGGGACAGATGCGGCCTGGTATAGGACACGCATCATGGAAAGGTCGTTGTTCCACTAGGTAAACATCACCGCGTGACACGCGTCATTTTAAGGTCAACTGGTGGCAGTTTCCAGGTATGTGTGTCATTCTGTTAATCCGGTCTCCTACTTTTAAGCGACCGAGTAACAACAGGCCTTTTGTGATCACACACACACACCTACAAAAAAGAGGTCCCCGCTGTAATAGCAACTAAGGAAACCGACGAGCTTCAGTAGCTACATGTCATTAGAAATTATTTTCTCGTCATCACACATGATAACAGATCCAGGGAAGGATGTAAAATTTATTTTCCAGGGAGAGGACGAACAGTACTTAAAACTCAATGTCGAGTTAGTAGCAGGGTGGGTTTTTATTTCTTTGGTTTTTGTTTTTCTGATTTTGATTCTGATTTTGATTCTGTTTCTGGTTATGTTTCTGTTCTCTTCTGTTTTTGTTTCTGATTCTGTGTTTCTGTTTCTGAATCTGAATCTGTTTCTGTTTCTGATTCCGATTCTGTTTCTGAATCTGTTTCTTATTCTGATTCTGATTCTGAATCTGTTTCTTATTCTGATTCTGATTCTCTTTCGGTTTCGGTTTTTTTTTCTTCTAATTATGTTTCTGTTTCTGATTCTGATTCTGATTCTGTTTCTGTTTCTTTTCCTAATCCTGTTTCGGTTTTTGTTTTTGTTTTTGTTCTGTTCTGTTTCGTTTTATGTTAAGTTTTGTTTGGTCACCTGAGCCAAGGGTGAAGTTTACTATTGATGTAGTAGTTAATAGTAAAGTTAAAGTTTACTATTGATGTAGTAGTTAATAGTAAAGTTAAAGTTTACTACTGATGTAGTAGTTAATAGTAAAGTTAAAGTTTGTTTTGTTTAATGACCACTAGAGTACATTTATTTATTAATCAGCGGCTAGTGTATGTCAAACATTTGATAATTCGACATATAGTCTTAGAGAGAAAACCCGCTACATTTTGTTCTATTAGTAGCAAGAGCTCTTTTACATGTACCATCCCACAGACAGGATAGCACATACCACAGTCTTTGATATACACATGTACCACCGTGGTGCACAGACGTAGTTAATATAAAAAAAAATATAAATAAACTTATTTGAATGATTGAAAACATTTATTGTACAAAGAACAAAAGAATCGGGCACAAGTTTGACATCTTACGAGGCCCTCTTCTATATGCATACAATATACATGGCGACCTATATTACATAGCTGTATATAACATATTTAAACTACCGGGGCCTAAGGGGCATGGTTTAAATGGAAGGAGATATATATTTTTTTATCTTGTCAAACTAATAGTACTTGATCATGTCCAACAAAAAATGTCTTTATACATGGGGATTCAAATCTGTTTTCTGTTTGGTTTTGTAGAGCTGGGCGGTATATCGTATATACTATTCGGTATCGGTATTATATCAATACCGGTTTACCGTACTGAACAAATTTCGAAATATATTATTTAGATGAAATTAGCGGGTGAGACTTAACTCGGGCATGCATTTAAAGCCCGAGTATACCGAAAATACCACTCGATATCGATATCGGTATCGGTATCGGTATTGTATCAGTACCGATACCGAGGTGGCCACGGGCCAGAATTAATTACGCTATATGTTTCTATATAGCCTTAGTGGCTATAAATCTTTTTATTAATATCAGCAGGCCAATGGATTTGTATATGTACCTTTGCCTGCCCGGGGGAAACATACCCTGAAAAGGACAACCCCTGTTGTCAAGCTCTTTCTCCCAGGATATTGCTTTTAAACAAACACACCCACTAAACCTGGCCGGAGTACAACCATTTTAAACAAAATGCACTACTTTTGCATGGGCCAGAATTACCACAAACAAGTCTTCAATGTCAACAAGTCACATATGTTTACAAACTACATGCTCTCCCCTGTCAACTTCAGTCAAATAGTTGTCACTTCAAAGCTGTCTGCCATGAAATAATCACAGTGAAACAGCAGACTAATCGCGCGGACAAAATTCCCGATTTTGGGACAACCAAATCTGAGGCCAGTTAAATCACCCCAAAATTACCGATACCGATACCGAACCTGAAATTTCAATACCGCCCAGCTCTATCGTTTTGTTTTGTTTTATTAACACGACTTGATCGCCCATCCTTCGGCATTTGATGTTAGTTAATAAGATGTTCCATCTTTACTCCGTAACACAGCAAAATTGCTTTCCGTACATCTGGGACCCGGTCAAAATCGGATGTGCCCCGAACGTTAAATAGAGCGTTTCAAGCTGCGACATCGCCTACATTCTGCGATCTTGTTTACTCATCACACAAAAGACCAAAACACATTCAGTTATAATGAACTCGTGTGTTAAAGTTAAAGTTTGTTTAGTTTAACGACATCACTAGAGCACATTCATTTATTAATCACCGGTTATTGGATGTCAAACATTGGGTAATTTTGACATATAGTCTTACAGAGAAAATCCGCTACATGTTTTTATTAGTAGCAAGGGATCTTTCACAGAATAGCACATATCACGGACTTTGATATACCACTAGTGGAGCACTGGCTGGAACGAAAAATAGCCCAATCGGCCCACCGACAGGGGTCGATCCCAAAACCGATCGCGCATCAAGCGAGCGCTTTACCTCTGGGATACGTCCCGCACCATGAACCCGTTAACCTCAATGATTTTGGATCGATCCCCGTTGGGCTATGTCTCGTCACAGCCAGTGCACCACGACTGGTATATCAAAGGCCGTGGCATGTGCTATCCTATCTGTGGGATGGTGCATACAAAAGATCCCTTGCTACTAATGGAAAAAGGTAGCGGGTTTTCTCTCTACGGCTGCCTTTCCATAAATGACCATATGTTTGACATCTAATAGCCGATGTTTAATAAATCAGTGTGCTCTAGTGGTGTCGTTAAACAAAACAAACTGTTAACAGTTAAACAGATAACAGAAACAGACAGACACTTTGTGTTTTACGTTTCACAATCACTATCACTCCCATGGTGTTATGCGATATTTTAGAACTATTAAGACTATCACTCCCGTGGTGTTATGCGATATTTTAGAACTATTAAAAAACTATAACTTCTATGGTGTTGTGAGAGATTTTAGAACTATTAAAAAACTATCGAAAATATTTAAAAAGTATTGAATAAAAGAAATAAAATAGAAACCATAAATTATGTACTAGTATGTGTATATTAAAAAATTGAATTGTATCATATATTGTAAATGCTTAAATATTAAAAATTTACCACAAACGTGTAATGTAAGATCATCGATTGTAAATGTTCAAATGTTAAAAAAATAAACCCAAACATGTAATATAACGACAGCTTAATACAGCCATGAAACTATAGAATGGTGCATTAAAAGTGGAACTATCATATAATTTAAAAGTATAAATATTAAAAATAATACTCAAAAATGCAAGTTTAAAACCGCTATGAAACCACATAATGGTGCATTGAAAAACTGAACTCACGTATTCTAAATGTATAAATTTTAAAAATGTACCTGAAAATGCAAGCTTAATATTGTCATGAAACCACAGAATGGTGCATTGAAAATTGGGACTCTATATCATTTAAATTAAATGTTTAAATATTAAAAATATAGTCAAAAATGGTCGTTTATCACTTCCATGAAATCTACAGTGCATTGAAAAATTTAACTGTATCACCTGATTTAAAATGTTTAAATATTAAAAATGTACTCAAAAATGCGATTCCTGCCAATTGTGAAATGTATGGTGCTCCTGTTGAGAAGGTGGAGTGCCTTTAAAAGTAGCACGGTAATTACGACGGTCAAGGACGCTTTCTTAATTCAAAACAGCAACATAGGTGTCCCATTTTCTTCAATAGGTTTAAGGTTTAGATGTAGTATTTAGGACTATTTATATCTGATGATTCAAATACTATTGAATTTTGGATACAATTAAAAGTTAAAGTTTGTTTTGTTTAACGACACCACTAGAGCATATTGATTCATTAATCATCGGCTATTTGGTGTTGAACATTTGGTAATAGAGCGAAAACCCGGTACATTTTTTCATAAGTAGAAAGGGATCTTTTATATGCACAATCGCACAGACAGGATAGCACTTACCACGGCCTTTTATATACCAGTCGTGGTACACTGGCTGGAACGAAAAATAGTCCAATATGCCCAACGATGTGGATTGATCCTAGACTGACCGCGCATCAGGCGATCACTTTAATATTGGTATACAAAAGCGTTCATTAAATGCTAGGTTAATAAGTAAAATGATTTGCTAAACATTTTGCTGGACAAGTACATTATTTAATGTAACAAAATTAGTTTGCAATTTTTAAAATGATTACACATTTCCAACTTTTTACTTTCCTCACGCCCATCTTATGTATAGTTTATAACATTGTTTACGTCCGTCTTGACAAAAAGATAATAATATTAAGTTAATCGTACCACCTTTCCCGTTACCTCCACCCACCCCATTACGCACGACAATTGTTAAATTATTTTGGGTTTTTGTCAAAATGTCTAAACTTAATGAATGCTAAAACTATAGACGTAAAGAACGCTGAAGATTATAAATTTAATGGAAGCTTAACATTAACATTGGGCTAAGTAATGTTTGTGTTTCCATACCAAGCTTAAGCAATTAATAGGCATTACTGCTATTGTTAATAACTACGTTGATAAACCAACTAATGGCTTGTGTCTTTGTTCCAACCCATGACAGATTATGTGGCGACGAAGGTAACAAGGGGACACTAAAGGTAGCTCAATTAAGGTGCTTTGTATTTCAAATATTGTTCTTAACTTTTACTGGTATTGCTTTATGACACTTTCATAATAAGAAATAGGTGCATGTTACCCGACAGCACCACATATTACATGATTAGACTACATTCTAAATGTTCTGTTCGAATCGTTTTTGAAATTCCAAATATTCTGATACAGGATATAGGCGAACGTTTTGGTACAGGATATAGGCGATTTCGTGTCAGGTTAGGCTTATTATTTAAAATTTTCCATGTACAGGTTTCATGATTAATTTAGATTGTGAGTTGGTGAGAACATTATTCATTATTGTTTATAACACTTACTTGTTAACACATATAATTATTATAGATATTATTATACGAACTTGTGTGTCGTGCTGAGTTTACAAAACGAGTGTCAGGATTATTGTATTACCCGAGCGAGAGCGAGGATAATACACGAATTCTGACATGAGTTTCGAAAAATCAGTACGATTTACACGCGAGTGTAATAATTTCTTTATTATCCACGTTATCCAATATATATATATATATATATATATATATATATATATATATATATATATATATATATGAATAACAAGCTAGGACCATGTCAAAACGTTTGAAACGTAACTAAAAAGAGTCGATGAAATAACTTCATTTACCGAAACGACGTCATTTTTTAATCTAAGCGTTTACACAGGAGAAGCCGCAAGAAGATATGACGTCGCTTCACAAAATTACATCATTCGTTGTGCTTGTGAAATCATTATGACACACGTGGGTCATACTGGTTATATTTCCCTGAATATCTTTAACTATGTGGGTAATAAACGTTTTTAAACAACTCGTTGTAAGATAAACGGCATCTAACGGCCGCTCATGTAGTATTCTCTATTTAAAATGAATTTGTACATTAACTTGGTACTTCGATACAGATTGTATTGTTACTAGAAATCATAACTGACCCCAGTTTGTTTCTGGTTGTTCTAGTGTATATAGTTCTTCAATATGGATTTAAATTATTTGAAGGTAAAATCCAGTTTGATGTATCACAAACATTAGGACAACATTCTAGATATAGAACTTTGATATAGTCAAGAAATTGTAATTTTTTGTGATTTTAATTGTTAAAAGGAACTGTAGCACTTCAATGTTTTCGAAGTTTGGAATGTTCCTTTAGCGTGTTTTTAACTCAAGCAAAATCCTTGAACTTCTCCCACAAACTAAAATAGCCGAAAGTCCCTTGATTAATTCACGTTACTAATATTTATAATTTATTATCCACAGCCAGTTTGATCTAATACGAACTGTATAATACGTTCGATTTATGTATGAATTTGGTACTTGGTAATTATGCCTTGCGTAAGGAGCACGTAACTCGACAACACTACATATAACACGATTAGACGTCTACATGATAAATTATATAATTATCTCGCCGAATCATCTCAGAAATTCCAAATACCTTGATATAGGATACACTGTATACGCGTTCGTTTGGTAGAGGATTTAAGCGATTTCGGGTCAGGTTAAAGGCATACTGTCACGGATTTAAGGACCTTATTTCTCTAAAAATGGATAATAACTAAAAATTACATTAATTGTTGGAAATCAAATCTAGCTATTGCATCACCTTAACTGAACCATGATGGAGTGAAATCCATGTCAACCATCTCGGCAATTTTAGTTTTTGAATTATGGACCATTGCCATAATTCAATTATTTTTATAAAATATCATTAATAAATGGAGTATGGTGGTTATGAAGATGGTTGAATAAGGTACATTTAGGGACAAATCAAATTATTTTTGTTCAGGTAATACTTTGTTAGACCATTAAATAGGTCAGTGATCTGTGACAATATGCCTTTAAGCTTTGTAGAATACTGATACGTTAAAGTTTGTTTTGTTTAACAACAGTAGAACACATTTATATATTAATCATCGGCTACTGGATGTCAAATATTAAATAATTCTGACAGTCCTAGAGAGGAAATCCGATACATTTTTTGATTGGTAGCAAGGGATCTTTTCTGTACACCATCCCACAGATAGGATAGCACATACCACGATATACAAGTCGTGGTACAGTGGCTGTAACGAGAACTAGTCCAATGGTCTCACCGACGGGAATCGATCCTAAACCGATCGCGCATCAGGCGAACGCTTTGCCACTAGACTACGTCTCACCCCTAACCTACTCTAATAATATTGTGGTATGTATGTATGCTTTGTTTGTTTGTCTATGGATATTTTGCTACTAATGCAAAAATTAGCGGGTTTCCGTTCTAAGACTATATGTAAAAATTACCAAATGTTTGTCACCCAATAGCCGATAATTAATAAATCGGTGTGCTCTAGTGGTGTCGTTAAGAAAAAAATACTATTTAACTTGCTTACCCTCAAGTACATTGTTGTGTTGGTGAGCTGTGCGATAGTATCAACAGACTTTCAGTGGACTTTTTAATATTATATAACCCTGGCATTGACATGATTTATAATATGAAATAATTATATTTAATTTAAAATGTTTTTAAAATAAATTGAAAAGTATAATAAAAAGAGCCATAATATGTTAAAGGGACATTCCTGAGTTTGCTGCAATTTTAAAGATGTTATCGACTAACAGAGACTTTTTAACGATTGTAATTACATTTGAAATATATTTTTCTGCATAAAATATTTGTGGCTGTATATTAAACGTGTTCCTGATCGTTTCATTTTATGTCCTAAAATATTGTTTTTCGTACGTACGAAATTATTTGAAGACAAAATCCAGTTTGGGCTTCTTACAAATATTAAGACGACCAGAAACACATTGAATATACAGACACTGATATTCTAAACCAGAAGATATATTTAATATGTAAGTTTAATCGTAGAAATATTTTATTAGTCACAAACATCTTACAGTGCAGCAAATTCAGGAGTGCCCCTTTAATATTAAATAACTTTGGCATTGTCATGATTTGTAATATTTTAAAATGTTTTTAAAATAAATTAAAAAGTATAATTAAAAAGAGCCATAATTATGTTAAACACCAAATGTGCCTAGCTGGTAGGTTGAAAAGAAAGTGCCGAGGTGTCGATAAATAACAAAATACGAATACGAATACGAATACGAATGCGAATATGTCTATTTGGATTGTCTATCATTTCACAGAATGTTCCACTCATAAATACATTACAATACATATATACAAATGTGCATTGTACATAAAAGGCATATTGTCACAGACCACTGACCTATTTAATGGTCTAACAAAGTATCACCTGAACAAAAATAATTTTATTTGTTCCTAAATGTACTTTATTCAACCATCTTCATAACCGCCATACTCCATTAGTCGTCAACAAGGCTCTGTTATTGCAAACATCTTACAGTGGCTGCAAACTCAGGACAGTCGCTTTAAATATAAAATTAAAATGACAACTGTCAAATCACGTATGCATACCATTTTGTCTGACTATTTGAGCCTTTTATTGTAAGTAAATGTACGGTCATAAAAACACCAAATGTAAACTGACGAACGTTATGTAACACTTTAAGGGGAACAAATTACTTTGATCTCATGATTTATAACTTCATTTGTGATGAATGCACTGAATATGTTTTCGTCTACGCCTCGTCTGTCAAAAAGCGTCTGTGTTAATGGTGCATGAAATGAGCATGAAGTAATTTTCAGCAAGACATACAGGATGTCTGAAAAGGCCTTGCATAGTGTATAATCTAAGACATCAACAGCCCGCGGCGGCGTCTGTGTGAGTGAGTGTAAAAGTACGAATGTGTGAACGATAGGAATCTTACTTCAAATCACCGATTACGGATTATTACAGGGGTGAATCTGTCTCGTCAGTGCAGTGCTTTTATTAGGACACCGACCTTTAATGTATAAAAACACAGATTACACGGTTATTATTATTATTATTATTTTTTTTTTTTATTATTTTTTTTTTTTTTTTTGAGTCTAATGCTGGATTACAAATAAAAAATATATTAATTTGGAATACTAAGAATCTTCTTAGTCGCCCAACTCGTTTTTATTGATCAACAGGACAGAACATTATACATTTAAAGGGTCCACGGAAATAACATGTGATGTCAAAATTTTGGAAAGCTGACACACGCACATACACACACACACACACACACACACATACACACACACACACATATATATATATATATATATATATATATATTACCTACGAGGTACAGCATAACGAGGGTCATATTTATCGTACGATTTCCCTCGTATGTCATAACTAAATCGTATGTCCTCTTGACATTGTCGTTTAACGATTGGCTGTTGTAGGAGTACATTTCTTTCTGATTGGCATTCTTAAAACGGAAACGTCATGTACCCAATTTATAGTTATTGTAAGGAGATGCAAACTGACGTCATTGGAATACTGACGTCATTCAAATTCAAAACTAATTATTTCAATTACTGTATATTTGTTTGCTTTTTAGTATACACATGCTTTACAATTTACAGCTGTTGATACATGTGTACTCTTTATTTATGGGCGTATAAATATCACGTAACTTTAGAACAGGTTGTGATTTGGTTTTCAAGACATCAATGAACAAATATTACTCCGCCGTTAAGGAAACGTTAGTTTGTAAACAATGACTGGAATGTTCATTTAGCAAGACAGTTCTACGGTAATAAACAGAATATTACATTCGTGTTCATGACAGACGATGTTTACGACACGAGTGCTCTCGCTCGGGAAATATGATAATTTAGGCACTCGTGTCGTAAACATCGTCTGTCACAATCTAATTAAAATTAGCTCCACTATTACATGTGGATCTAAAGACAGCCAGTTGGAGCTCATGTCCACCAATCAAAACCTTACTTGCAGAATCCTGCCAGTGATTTAAAACTAACAACACTGCGTAGTCCCCAATGTCCAGTTAACATTTCGTCTGTAAATAATAATTTAAATATTGACCAATCACACTTCGCCTTTGATAACGTTATTTGGGAGCATACAAATTCTAAAAATATCGGGCGAGTCTATTTTAGTGGCCGCAGTACAGCGAACCATACCAATACGTACGGGGTGGGTTATCAGTCTTCAATTTTACATTAAAAATTATTTATTTATTTATAAAATTAAAAAAACCTAAATCAGTCTTCAGTTTTACATTACAAATTATTTATTTTATAAAATAAAACATGTTTTAAGGCATTCGTAATTCACACGAAACATGTCGTATACCCTCAGGATAATTCGGAATGTTTTCAAATTATTTTTAAATCACTGGCAGGATTCTGCAAGTAAGGTTTTGATTGGTGGACATGAGCTCCAACTGGCTGTCTTTAGATCCACATGTAATAGTGGAGCTAATTTTAATTAGATTGCGTCTGTCATGGACACTCATATCATGGGCGGATCCAGGGGGGGGGGGGGGGGGGGGGGGGACCAGGGGGACGCGTCCCCCCAAAAAATTGTTCAAGTGCCCTCAAAATGTCCAAGTGCCCTTTTTGTTTGTAGATTTTTTTTTTTTTAAGTAAACAATAATTATATTGTAGATAAATGAAATCAAGATTTTCGTGTACATGCGCAAGCTTGCAGATATGTGTCTGTGTTATTGAGTCTCAATGGGGCCCCATTGAGGTTCTAACGCGAGTGACGCCAATTTACTTCATTATTGCTAGTATATTATGACGTAGAACTGTAGGAATTCATATTAATTGTAAATATTAAAACTTGTAGTAAGGTGCCCTTTTGACGAGTCAATGTGCCCTTCTTTTTTGGTCCCCCCCTAAAAATATTTCCTGGATCCGCCCATGTCATATAATATCCTCTATATATATATTGTGACAAATGCTGGATTACAAATAAAAAAAACATTAATTTGGAATACTAAGAATCTTCTTAGTCGCCCAACTCGTTTTTATTGACCAACAGGACAGAACATTATACATTTAAAGGGTCCACGGAAATAACATGTGATTTTGGAACATTTTGGAAATCTGATATTTTTAATTTTAACGTTTACAATTTAGCAATCGTGGAATATTTGCACCCAAACAAGAAATTATTTACCTACAAATCTTAATGGCCTATCTTAAAAGATTTGTATTGTGTTGTGCCATTGTGATATTGATATACACGGCCTTTATAACATTGACCATCTGTTTGGACATCATAGGTTATTCCCATGGACCCTTCATTTGTAACTCTTTGGTGACTGTAATGAAGTGTCCCCCCCCCCCCCCCCCCCTATTTATGGCTGCGTAAGCATAATTTGGATATACTAGAATAAGTTGGTTCATACAATCATGTAGCTGAATGAGTAAAAGTATTTAGGATAAATCAAACATACACTTACTAGGTCAACTACCCATGCTACCACGAGTCACTATAAGTACCAAATGTAAGGTAAATGTTTTTAAAGAGCTCAGTCTAAGGCCACTACACCAATTTCTTTCTCGCCAGTCACCCAAAAGTAATCATTAACCCCTGACATGGACACTGTGTGTGCTTGAACATTAAATGAAGTTTGTTTTTGTTTAATGACACCACTTGAGTAGATTGATATATTAATCAACGGTTATTGGATGTCAAACATTTGGTAATGTTGACATATAGTCTTAGGAAACCCGCTGTGTTTTTTTTTATTAGCAGCAAGGGATATGTTATATGCACCACCCTACAGACAAGATATTACATACCACGGCCTTTGATATATCAGTCGTAGTGCACTGGCTGGAACAAGAAATAGCCCAATGGTCCCAACGATGGGGATAGATCCCAAACCGACCGCGCATCAAACGAGCGTTTTACGTCCCGCCCCCGAACATTAATTTAAGCAGAAAACTACATTTAAAATAGGATGAAATTTTTTCATGGCAATACTAACAATGACCACACAATTCTGTTGAAGGGTAGAGACCGAATGTTGACTATGTTTTGAATACCCACTGCTCTGAAAATGTTTACTTTTAAAGTTGGCACGCCTACCGGTTTTTATATTTGAATGATTAAAATGATTCATTTAAATAACCATGCTATAATAAATATAGAATACTATACGAGTTTTCGCTAGATATCATTTTTACGAAACGAGTGAACTTCCCAAGGTATCTGACCGAACGAAAGTGAGGTCAGATACCTTGGGAAGTTCATGAGTTTCGTAAAAATGATGTCTAGCGAAAACGAGTGTGGTATTTTATTTATTACCTACCTTCAAACAATTGAATATTTGTCATAAAAAATAGAAATTCCTGCATTTCGAATATCTAAACATTTTACACTGTGGCGGAATGATATCACAAGACTGTGCACTACGGTATGTCCCAAAGGTCGCCGCTTAACAAAATAGTTTGTTCTACTTCCGTTGTTTTTTTAAATCCATATTTCGTCCCCAAACCAGTTCGCTACCTGTCTGGTCGTCCCAGTTTTACATATATACATGTATATTTTTATTACAGAAAAAAATGAATGAAATTTATAGTAAAAGTTGTGGAATGTTGACAACGTATCCCGGTAGACTTACTGTCTAACCAATGAAAAGACGTACATCCGGTACGACCCTCGTGGTGCGTACCGTATTTGTACGACACCGCTATACGTTCACCAGGTGGGTGATAATAGGGAATATCTAATTATTACCTATATCTATATATCTATCTCTATCTCTATCTACAGCATGGCTCACATGAACAGTTCGGGGAAGGTGGCGTCTGCCACGGTAAATTCCCCCCTTCTACAGAGTGATGCGGAGGAGTCGTATTTGATGATGGACAAACCTCCGGACGAACAGTGCTACCATAGGAAACCCGTATCAGGTCAGTATAATGCTGATATTTAACAATAAATATTAAACATTTAATATATATTATTTAGTGGATGGTGGGGTAGGGGGAAGGTGGGGGAAGGGTGGAGGAGCGGCCTCGTGGATTAGTACAAAAGATAACTTTATAATACAATTTTACAGTGACAAGATATGCTTTATAGGATATAAAAAGATACTAATGGATAATATACATAACAAGAACAACAAAAGTAATCTCTCTCTCTCTCTCTCTCTCTCTCTCTCTCTCTCTCTCTCTCTCTCTCTCGAGCGCGCACACACACACATACAGACGAGCGTACGCTTAAAGCATGATTATAACATATAATAGAAATAGATAATATATGTTCAGAGTTCAAATTACAGGTATGTTTTTATATCATTATACATTAATTATCTTATGATTACTAAAAACGACAAAGGTTAAAACGTTACACTACGTAGGCCTGTGTTAACTTGGGTTGTTAATTACTGAGTTGCAAGCATTTCAAATCATTGACATTGCGTCCGTGTATCAATGTAAATGACTGTTATCGTGTTTTATCTCAAATCACGTTATTTAAATATCTGCCTCGATGACACGTAACAATTTGCACAGACATCGTTTGACAGCCTTTGATTTTCTCAATATCGTTTGACAGCCTCCAGAAATAGACGATTCGTAGAAAATTATGCGGGAACCCATTTAGCACATGCGCATATTTTAAGCAAGGTATTATAAGGTATTATGTTAATTTTTGACTTAGAGCTATACAAAAGCGTACGGGCTCACACTTTCCATGAGGGGATGGGTGGGGTGATTTTTTCCCGAATTAAACGAAAATGCTCGAATCTGGATAACAACATTTATCAAAATTAGCATTACTGCCAAACAGCTATATTGGGTTGTAAATGAATCACTACTCATTTTTTTTTTACATAGATTAGAATTAATATTGTGGGTAGAATGATGGAAATTCATGGTGAAAAGGTTTCAGGCAAGCTAATTTTGACGAATATCTCTGACGTTTTTGTCCGCGTCTCATACGATTATAGAGCTATATAGAGTGAAGTGATCTTGACTCGGGATAATTTTGAAGCTATATTTCCAGGGATTTTTTTTTTTTTTTTTTTGCACTGTAACAGACATTAAAGAATAAATTAATTCTAAAGATTAGGTATGGAACTTCCGCGTTTTCTCATTCGTTCCAACGTTATATGGATACAGTCTTTTCATTTAAAGGGACATTCTTGAGTTTGCTGCAATTTTTAAGATGTTATCGACTAACAGAGACTTTTTAACGATTGTAATTACATATCAAATATATTTTTCTGCATAAAATATTAGTGGCTGTATATTAAACGTNAGTTTTTGACAGTTCTAATAATTTGTACTAGTTTTAAAGTCGGATACATCTTTCATTTAATTTCCTAAAAATGTCTGTTTTGAACGACGCACTATTTGAAGACAGTGGTGGTTGTGAATATGAGATAAGATACATTTTTAAATCCATTGTTTGGGCTTCTAAATAAATATTTTGTTACAGGAATATTAAGACATATCATTTTGTTTGAAACTTAACACATTGAATATTATGACACTGATATTCTAGGTTGAACAAGACAACCTATATTTAATATGTAAAGTTTAATCGAGAAGAGAAATGTTTTCACCGATTACTCGCTCGGATACACCCTGTCTTACAGCCTTGTGCGATGGCTTAACCACGACACCACGACGGTAGTTTTTAAAATATTGCCCCCCAAGAAGAACTGAAGGCTCGTCTGTAGTTTGCAGGTTAATCATTATCTATTTACATGCATTAACTTGTACACTAAAAATATTTGCTAATATTTTTTTTTCTAATGTGCAAAATCTGTGAAAATAACTTTGATATCGCGTTCGTGATTTGCTACGTTTGCGCTACACAATTAAAATATTAAACAGTAGTTGCTAATCAATTTTCAATTAAGTAGAAATAGCGCTAATCATTTTTTTTTTTAAATAAAATGTTCTCTGAATAGGTATGCTCAATTATATACATCGTCCGACTTAAAAGCAAATGTGTCCGAGTGACAATCACTTTTTGAAAATGTAACACTTAGCACCATATTTCTGTTAATAAAGTTCTTGTTGAAAACAAAATATGTAAAATGTAGTCTACGGAATACCAGCTGCAATCTAAACCACCAATGCTGTCTGACTCCCGATCACTTTACCCTATACCATAAACATTTCGTCTGGCTCGTAACTTATAGTCCATCCCATCATTCTATAAAAATGGAAATAGCAAAAAAATACTATATTTGTGTGCAACTTGCAAATCAATCGGTTCAGAAATAAATAACTTGTAGTAAATTCCATATTTTGAAAAAAGGCGTCTGCTGCGGGACGGAATTATAGGTTCCATTTGGACACATACACATAACGATTATGTATAATAATGCAAAATCAAATCTCAGACTTATTGCTACCCCAGTAACCTAATTCATCCATTAATAATGTGACAACAGTACACGAATAATACTTTGAGGGGCAGTAAATTTTCATTTCCATTAGAAAATACGAATATATGCTTAGTTCTATTAAATGGATAGACGTTACGTGTCGACCATAGGTGTACGCAAATATGTACAGACATGTACATATACAAACGTTATCTTTCAAATTTTCTTTTAAATACATCTTGATTTTTTTTCTTCATATTAATCAGTTTAGCATAATAATGTTCATGAAATAAATTTTAAATAAGCATACAACTACTCGCAATGGCCCTGGGTTTTTTAAGTCTCCAAAAAGTTGTGATTTTGACCAAAATCAATCAACTGGAAAATTAGAAATTGTTTTAGTTATTACTTATTACTGTTACTATATTTACGTGCCTAAGAGGTTCAGGCACATTTGTTATTAATAACAATGACACACATTAAACATGACTAATTTAAATAATTGGTTTGTTATTTTGCTTTGAGTAGATTCACTGTTAAAAAAAAAAAAAAAACCACACCAGCAAACGGGTCTCTAGAATGGAGAACGACCCATGTATTAAAATATCTCCATTTCATTTCTTGTTTTAACATCACTACTCCTATCTCATTAGCCACTAACAACTAACCATTTTCATTTCATTTCACTTATTTTCATGCGTATATCCAATTAAGGTTCAAGCACGCTGTCATGGACACACATTAGCTATCTGTCCAGGACAGTGGGATAGTTGTCGGTGATGAGAGAGAGAGAGAGAGAGAGAGAGAGAGAGAGAGAGAGAGAGAGAGATGGGGGGGGGGGGTGTAGTGGTCTTACACCTACCCATTCAGTCGTTAAAACTTGCTCTTTGTGGGAGCCAGTACCGAGCTGCGAACCCAGTACCTACCAGCCTTATTTCCGAGGGTTTAACTACGACACCACGGAGGCCGGTTGGAGGCCGGTTAAACTAACCATTAACACCCAGCTGTCATATAAACCGTTCAGATAGCATCAAGTGGTTACAAACACAAATATAGAATCAGAAAGGTGCTTTTATTGTGGGCAGGGGTTATTTTACGTCATGCTGTTTTGTTTGATTATTTTTTCTCATTTGATCTCGTTTTATGTAATTGATTTTTTTGTACTTATTAATTAATTTCATTTATTATGTTCTGTGCGCCTTGGAAATATCTGTAATGATGCTATTATATACTGAGCTCGAGCGACAACACATCTGACAATAACCCTGGTTAATTACTTCTTGTCTGTTGTTATGGTGCTGCTCTAAAAATAGCTTAATATTAAAAAAGTAAACTTTGTTTTATTTAACGACGCTACTAGAGTACATTGATCTTTTTTATCTTATCATCGGCTATTGGACGTCAAACATATGGTCATTCTGACACTGTTTTTCAGAGGTAACCCGCTGTCGCCACATAGGCTACTCTTTTACGACAGGCAGCAAGGGATCTTTTATTTGCGCTCCCCACAGGCAGGATAGCACAAACCATGGCCTTTGTTGAACCAGTTACGGATCACTGGTCGGTGTAAGTGGTTTAACCTACCCATTGAGCCTTGCGGAGCACTCACTCAGTGTTTGGAGTCGGTATCTGGATTAAAAATCCCAAGCCTCGACAGGGATCCGAACAGTTGTTGTACAAGTAATAAAGGAAAAGAAATTCAAGAGATAGTGCATAACAGTGGCAATTCTGTGTGGAAAATCAGATTGGCAGATGTACTTTCATCTGGTGATTTACTTTCACGTAATGTAATGTACCATAACAGCTGTAGAATTTTTTTTTTGGAAAAGTATGTTCAACGCCCAAAGCGTAAATCAAAATCAGTTGAGAGAAACTCAACATCAGCTAACACAGATGAATATAAGGATAATATTCCATTAATTGCTGCAGAAGTTCAGTTCTTCTCAGTCATTCAACAGAAAATAGATGAAGGTATTTATATGAGCATGCCAGAGATTCATCAGATTTATCAAGAAGCATTACTGGAGTATAAAATTGAAAATGTGAAACAAACCACAAAAATTCTAAGGAAAAAAATCATGGAAAATGTCAACAACGTTGTGATTACTACATCATATGGAAATAAACCATCTAATATTCATTCTTCATATGCCAGGAAATCAGCCATTAATGCGGCTGCAGATGCTCAAGGACATGGAACTCATGAATCATTAACAAATTTGCTCAATGCGGCAAAACATCTACGTAATGTTATTCATCAGGCTAGGAAAAATCCTCGGAAATTCACTGGTTCTTTGAAAGACTCTGTTGGAACAGGAGTTCCACCAGAGTTGCTTGTTTTCATTCAGTGGGTGTTACAGGGTCCAAATAAGGCAGTACGTTCTGAACAGTGTGATGAAGATGTTGAACATTCTGCTAATATCATCTCAGCATATTCTTAAAAATATGAAATCAGATCGCCAAGTCAACTACAAAGTAGTATCAGCTTCATCCACTGTCCGGACTGTTCATGAAACACCACCAGCTGTGGCACTGTCCCTCTTTAATTATCGTATGCATCGTAGCAAGAATGATCTCACATTAATGAATGCTGCAGCTGTAGGTATCTCATACTACCGTGTCTGGGAGATTACTGGTCAGATTACCAACAGTGTTCTGGAAACTATGAGAAAACATGATGGAATCTACATACCTCCTGGATTAATCAAAGGTATCCCAGTAAGGGCATCTTCTGACAATGTTGACATGAAAGTTGATACATATGACGGTCGGGATTCATTTCATGGAACAGCCACGTCTGTTTATCAACGAACATTACCTGGAATTCCGTATGACACTGTATCAGAGCAGGTTGAATTGGTTGGTAACAACAGTGACTTGTTGAAAGATGTCCCTCCCACAGTTCTACAACTGGAGCCATGCATTATACATGGAAATCCAAAGCCAAGTTTAAGTTCACATTATGAAGATTATAAACTTCATAGCACGAACATATGCTTCTGAAAAAGAAGATCCTGCTGTGTGGAAGACCGCTGGCTGGAGAGTTTGCCATAACAAAGAAGCCAATTCCTTTCACAAGCATCGGAGTAGATCAAGCTCAAGAGCATGACAACAAAATCCTTAAAGGAGAAGGGGGACTTCGAGGTATCACAAACAAGCCAGCCACTCTTCTTAGATATTGTTTGACAGCTCCAGTACTGGGCCAGCTCTCTAAGGAAGCACAGGAAATGTTTGGAGCCACACTTGCTGTAGATACTAGTTGTCACCATCATCATTCTGCTGCCACATTTGCACACCAAGAAGAAAGAGTAAAACTGTTAAAAGCATGCCTGAAGCCACACAGTCTATTCAGTAACCAAAGCAACCAACTGCATAATTCATGACAAAACAGGTCTTGCGCGAAGAAGTCCAAACCAGTATTCTTAGCATGGAAACACGAGGAGATACTGCTAAAGTTTCTTTTCTTGAAGACCGAATATCTGGCAAGGTGAATTTGTGGGATCGTATGTCCAAAGTGAAGTTTTTAAACTGGGATGATCTTCATAAAAAAATAACTTTGAAAAGCAACACCAAGAAATATCAGCTGAGATCAACAACATCACTGTTCTCTAGACTATTAGTCATTGCCAAGTCAGACCGTAATCTTGATTTACAGGCTGCTATATCCCAACATGAGTTTCACAGTGTTAACCACATCATTATGAAAGCTGATGGTACCCTGAATCCTTGCAAAGGTAAAAGCGATCTTGTCATGGCTCTCATGGATGCAACACCACAGACAAACTCTGCATGTCCAAACAGTGACACAAGGTACCTTATTATAGATGGGATGGTTGCAGTACAAACACTCATGCATGCTGCCAAATTCAAATTCTGCAAGAATTTAGGAGAGGCATTTCCTGTATTCATTGACTCACTCTTAGATAAGTACACTGGCGGGCGAGTGACATTTGATAACTACTATAGATCAGTACCAATCAAAGATGACATAAGATATTCCAGTCAACTTGGTCGTGGGGATGACTTGTATATTGATGACACCACTCCAATTAAATGACATCAAAAGATTCTTGGCTAGCAAAACCACAAAGGATCGTTTGACAATATATTTTGCAGATAAACTCATTCTCTTGTGTAAGAAGCCAATGGTCACAGTCACAAGGAAAGATGTTCTAACAAATGTACCATATTACCATCCCATCACTGGTGTTAGTACACAAGAAGAAGCAGACACGCTCATGATTCTCCATGCACTTGAAGTTGTCAACGAGATACCTGGCAATGAGGTTGATTTCTACACCAAAGACACTGATTGTTGGGTACTTATATTGAGAAGGTTGCACATGCTCGGACCCAATGCACAAATTATTACAGGCACAGGTATAAATCACAAGCAGGTGAAATTGCAACCAATTCATGATGAGTTAGGTCCTGAAAGAGCCTCAGCCTTACCAGGGTTCCATGCAGTAACTGGAAGTGACACTACAGGACAAATCAGTGGTGTGGGGAAAAAGCGAGGATTGAAATTTTTTTATGAAAGCTCCACCTCCTATCATTGATGCTCTTAGCCAGCTTGGAATTGGTAATGAACCATCCAGAGAGGTCACTGAAAAGTGTGAAGAGTTTTACTGTATGTTACTCAGCTCGAAAGACATTTCGGCAACTGATGCATCTACTCTAAGATGGAAAAATTTCAAGACTATCCCCTAGCCAGAGTGTGGAAAAACTACCACCTACATCTGGTGCATGGAAACAGCATACACGAAGGGCACATCTTCAAGCAAATATCTGGGCTCAAGACTTGGTTCTAAACCTTGAAATTCCAGATCCATGCAAACTAGGCTGGACCAAGGAGGGTGGTGTATTTGTGCCTGTACTGTCAGAGATTCAGGCTGCACCAGAAGCTGTAATAGAACTATTTCGATGCAACTGTGGTGTGAGCAAATGTGCCGGTAGATGTACCTGTAAGGGACACAATCTTGAATGCACAGAGTTATGTAAGTGTGAAGCTGACGAGGACTGTTGTAATACACATACTGTTACTGATGAAGTTGATGCCTAATGTACAATTGAAACACATGTGTTTTTCCTAATGTTATGAACAGTTCAACATTAATGAAAAGTCACACCAATTTGTACAGGTATGTGTCTTTATTTCACAAATAGCTCAAAATCTAAAGTAGCAAAGTCATTAATTATACACTATTTGAATTCCTTGACATCAAAAAGGTACTTGTAGAGACTAAACGTATGTTTTTGTTTTCTAGAAGCAAAGATATATGACAAATTGATAAAAATAGCAGCCATTTTGAATTTCAAGACGAATGTCTAAATAAGTGTTTGAATTTCAAGATGGATGTAGAAGAAATGTTACCAATGGATATATTTGATTTAGGTTGTTCTTCATTCCTAATTTCACAAACTTGTGTAAAACAGATATGCAAACACCAAGAACAATTTACATAACTATGTTTTGGCGGCCATTTTGTTTTGTATTTTAGGTCTAAAATTCAAAATTGACATTGGAAACTGATATATTTGGAATCAGCATATCTAAATTAAGTTAAAAAGTTTGATTCCTCAAAATGACCCAATGATGTTCTATTGCTTATGGAATTGGGAGTGTGAAAGGTCATGATAGCGCCACCCCTACCCCCACCCACCCCCCTTTTTAACATGTTGTATAGAAGGTACATTCCTTCACTTTGGGTGGGTAATTTATCAAGTTCAAATATTGAGCATTTTAAAGGGTTTTATTCTTAGTGACAGATGTGTTGTTAAAAAAGGACTGATTTCGCAGTGTGACAAAAAGGGGGTACATATTCGTACCCCCAGTACTGACTCCCTAATTAATCTATCGTACTCAAAATTTCTCAAAAACTACCTGTCTATGTCTCCAAAGTAACCAATGCTTAAAACAGGCCACAAATGAAAAATTTAATGTGATACAGGGGTTATTTTGAAACAAGGCCTTATTTTGGGGGTAAAGGGACCATTGAAACATTTGAACCCCCTGGTAGGTCGTATATTCAGATTTTGT
Source organism: Gigantopelta aegis (assembly GCF_016097555.1). Taxonomy (NCBI): domain Eukaryota; kingdom Metazoa; phylum Mollusca; class Gastropoda; order Neomphalida; family Peltospiridae; genus Gigantopelta; species Gigantopelta aegis. Next base: position 34,662,794 of record NC_054702.1, read on the forward strand.
AAATACTTCATATTTGATCATGTAGAAGACTTCAAATGCTTTAATTTGAGTGGTAAATAATCATTCTAGCATGACAATTGACCATGTTATAACCAATTACCTATAAGTTATCGATTTTTGGACAAATCGTCGCCATTTTGAATTTCAAGTTGGCTGCCGTGATTCGATGACCGAAATTTTTTTTACCAATGCATTTTTTTATTCAGGCTGGTCATGGGAACATACTGCCAAAATTTCATCAACTTGAGCAAAAAGGACAGCAAGCATCAAAAATTGAACATAACTGGACTATACGTCAACGCTCCCGCAATGCGTTAAAACTGATGGGATTTAGTGACGTCACGTCATCCTATGACGTTGTATGATACACAGAGGAATGCGGAAATAAACAGTTTAAACATTACCAAGGAAAAAAAAAAAATCAAATGCGAGATATTATAACCAGCAAGAGTGCCAAAATCATATTAATAGCAAAATAAAAAAATTTAACATACATTTATACTGAACAGTTACCGATTACCTTCAAATGCATTTTTTATTTGTAACATAAAATCCTGAGTGTCAATTCCAACTGCATTTTGATGCATTTGCACGTTTCTAAATCTGCGATATTTTCAATACACAATTTGACAATTACTTACCTTGCTTTTGTCGTATTTGCGGAAATAAACTCGGTATGACTAAAGATGTTATCTTTTTGCTGAAGGACAGCAAAGCGTTTTGTCACAAGTTTGTGCTTGTTTACACTGGAATTAGCAGTTGACGTTGCATTACGTTACCTACTCATTAATTGGATAGAAATTTGTCTCATCTTTATTTTCATTGGTCAGGGCAATATCACTTTTGATGGACCGGTGAGACCATCTCAGGGCAATATCACTATTTACGGACGGTCATGTGACTGGTTTTTGACCAATAATAATACAGATATATTTTCATTATGTAATAATTGACGATATCCGTTTATTGTGAAAACTCAAGTGTATGTTAAAACTGTAGTTACGTTTGTGTTTTGAATGAATATACGATATTATATTATTGTGACCAGTTTTTATTTAGAGTAGATATGACCGTTTTCAAGCTGAAACATAACTATATGTACATTACTATTCTCATTGTAGATTTCTCTGAAGAAAAGGTTTGGGTCTATCCCTTGAACGGGACACGACGGAAGCTTAAGGCGGCGTTCGACGACCTCAAGACGGATTTTCTGTTGATGGAAGAAATCACGGACAGACGAAAACACTTGTTGGAGGACATGATAGAAAGGGAGAAGGAAAAGTGTGAACGGAATATACACCGCATTGCCCAGACTCTGATTCAGAAGATCCGTCAGAAGGAGGCAGTCATGATGGACAGACTGTGGACGGTGTGCAAGGAGCAGCGAGACACTCTGGAGGAGCACCTGACGGACGGGCGCCAGCTCATCAACTCCACCCGCGAGATGATTCAGCAGGCTGAGCAGCTGCTCTTCAGGTCCGGGTACGAGCTCGACATAGACGACAATATCCAGCGCCAGTTGCCGAAGTTCACAGAGCAGCATTCGCAGGTGAAGAAAGCTCTTGTCAAGGGAGATTCGGTTAATCATGTGATAAGAATCTCGTTCACGCCAATTTCAGATGAAAGCACTGATACGTACCTTGAGTCTTTAGACCTGGGCTCCATTGATGTAGAAACTGATGTAATTAGTAGTGAATCGGAATCGTATTCTCCTATTCATGAATTGGCAAATGTGATGCCCAGGAACCCTTCGGACCTGAGTCGCGGGAGCTTGGAATCGGCCTCCCTTGAGATTGAACAGTCGGGACAGCTGGAAATAGACAAACGGAATCCAGACCTGTCCGATATCGTCACCCTAGATCTCCAGAGATGCACAGCCATGGTGGTGACCGACTTCATCAACAAGTCTGTGAAATATTTTTACTACAACAGCGGCGGCAGCTGGTACGACGTCGTGCCCATGAAGAGCGGTCCGTTGGGAGTGACCAAAACGTCTGTGTCCGCGATAGCAGTGACGTTACCCGAATCGCGTCAGATGTGTTTCATCGAGATGTACCCCGAGTTGCGTGTCTCCTCGATCTACACGCCGAAAGAGTATTACAAGGTGTCCCTACTGAACAGTACCAGCCTTGTTGTGAGTGCCACCTTTCCGAACGCGGTGGATATAATTGATTTCAATGGAACTATCGTCAAGTCCATTAGTTCTGTGCAACTGCATCAAAAGATTTTCGAGCGGCCGTACCATGTCAGCGTCACGCCATCTGGCGACATGTTGATTTCGGATAACTTCCTGAAGGCCCTCGTGTGTATCAGAGTTACCGGTCGTGTTAGGTGGGTTTACAAAGCACAGACTATGGGTTCGCCGCAAGGTGTTGCTTGCGACTCTAGCGGGATGATTTTTCTAGCAGACGGCACCAAAAATGTTGTGATACAGTTATCGTCCGACGGCCAGTTCCAGCAGAATATTATCAAAGAGGAAGATGGGCTGCACCTGCCCGTGGCTGTTCACGTTCATGAATCCGGCAGAATATATGTGACGCAGAAAAATGGAACCATTAAGGTGTTTTCGACATTGTGAAGTCTACTGCAAATGTCTTAGTTGTGAATTGTGAAGTATACTGCACGTCTTAGTTGTCAGTTGTGAAGTATGCTGCAAATGTCTTAGGTGTGAAGTCTTGTTATTGTCGTACCATTACAACATATACCTGCTGCTACTATTTTAAACTATGCAACATTGGTTTCATAATTCTCAATAGTTTTCGATCAGTGATTTGAGACACATGTATGCCAATATATGTGGACATTTAAACTATATTTGGAAACACGTGGAGGATATGTGTTTAGTTTTCAGTGATTTTGGCGATATGGATGGAGGCTGGTTTCTACTGATTTCAAAGACATTGTGGTAGGAACGGAGTGTGTGTGTCTTGTTTTCGGTGATTTGAAGGATTCTTAGATATGGATGCGTATTTGTGGTTAGTATACCGACAATAGACAGCCTTGGGGCTGTGGGTGTGGATTTGAAGCTACTTTTTCTGTGATTTGTCACACACTTAGCAATATGGATGAACGATATATGGTTAGTTTTTATTGACTTAAAACTTGGTGTTGTAAGTGGAGATTTATGGAAATTTGTTTTTAGTCCGTCAGTGATTTGAAGATATCTATGAATATGTATTGGTAGATGTTTTTTCTTACGTGTGCTCATTTTATATTAATATTTGTAAAGCAAATGTTATTGACGATCAGTTAACCACGACAATGCTTAGATAATGACCAAGGGCTTTTCCGGAAATGATCACACGAGAAATGCGAGATACCATTTTAAAACCCATTATCCGCCATCACTGGTCGATTTTTATGTTGTTGTTGTTGGGGTTCTTTTTTGTTTGTTGTTGTGTTGTTGTTGTTTTTTTGGGGGGGGTTGTGTTTTTGGGGGGGTTTTTTTTTTTTTTGAGGGGGGGGGGGGGGGTTAATAGATGTTTTATTAAAAAAATAAAGAGAAAATTGTTAAGCCTAAAATTAATAAGCCACGAGTCGGGTTACGGTGAACAATATATGGCACATTGTGTCAGAGTGGCGTGGTTCATACAAAATGCATATATCCACTTGTTTAAAAAAATATCATATATATTGATTATTCGCATAAAAGCTAATTATGAAGTTTCTAGCTACTACATGATATGAAGATATTAAATGGCATGCCATACTGCGATACGTGTAATGGTTTTGGTTGCCTGGGATAAATTAATTTCCGATTGTCGATAATGTTTGTAATAAGAGTGATATAAACAGTATATCAACCCACGCAGGCAATAGGCCTACATGTATAAACCGTATGACATCTAAGAATGCTAATTAGCAACACTCATTCTTGAAACACAGTTACAGTGGACACTGAATAATAACAGTGTATTAAATAAAAGTGGTAATTTATTGGAAATCAGTAATAGTATTTACACAAATAAACATTGTTCATAAACACAGATACAACCAATCGGAGCTGAGAACGGTGCCCCAGAACCATGACACGGATATACTTTATTTGGTGTAAAGCAACCATTAAGGTCTAGGGGCAAACGTGTTTGGCTATGATGGACTTGAGGCCTGTAGGTATTGAGTTCGTATTTCGTTACTGACTACCACCTAGTATGTTATATCGGGAGATGTAAGGCCACTGTTTTCATTTCAACTTATTTTCGTGCTTACATCCAATTAAGGTTCAAGCACGCTGTCGTGGGCACACACCTCAGCTGTCTGACCAGGACAGTGGGTTAGTTGTTGGTGGTTAGTAAAAGAGAAGATGGTGTAGTGGTCATTAAAACTCGCTTTGGATGGGAGCCGGTACTGGGCTGCGAATCCAGTACCTACCAGCCTTATGTCCGATGGCTTAACCACGACACCACCGAGGCCACTGGACTTGCTTCTTTCTCACTAACCACTAATTAACAACCAACCGATCCACCCAAGTCAGTATTTAAGATAAAAAGAAAGAAATGCGTATTTATTATGATGATATCCCAGCGTACATTTATGACTTGGGTCTCCGCCAGGGTCATACCCTCCGGGGAGGCAGGTGTGTGTGGGGGGGGGGGGGGGGGGGGGGTCAGTTGCCCCCCTGAAAATTTAACTTTTTTTTACTTCAGAAAATAGCATACACATCTCAGGGTTTAATTTGTATAGTGTATCATTTTTTTTTTATGTAGTGCACCCCCCCCCCCCCTAGGATTTTGATCAGGGTACGGCCCTGTCTCGGGTTTTTCCTAGCATGCAATCATTGAATGTCGTAGGATTACAGGCTCCCAATTTTGTAAGGGGGGGGGGGCACGTTAGCTTTTGCCCTAATTAAATAAAAATGCCCGAATCTGCATAACAACATTTATTCATATTAACATTACTACCAAACAGCTTTATAGGGTTGCAAACGAATCACTGAAGCATTTTTTTTTTTTACATGGATTACAACTAATTTTGAGGGTAGAATGATGGAAATATATTGTAAAAGGGTCTTAGGTTAGCACATTTTACCCGAATATCAGTATCTTTTTAACCGAATTTGAGGTTTTGCTCATGCCCCCGTCTCGTACGCTTATATGTTGAATGTCTTATTTTATGAAGGGGGAAACAGAGGACATAACCCTGGCCAAACACTTCGTGCCTAAAGAAACCTGGATTATTAATTTATGTTGTGTGTTTTTCACACTGGCAATGAATTTTATATTGTAAGTGTGCTTGATATAAGCACGAAAATAAGTTGAAATGAAAATAAATGAAACATTGTAAATATCAAGCCAAAAATATAATGTTAACTAGATGTCGTTCTGTACAGGTGAGTTTCACCAACGGAAGCCATCAATGCAGGCGAATAGGAACAGGAGGGGCCGGTGCATGTGTCCCCCCTCCCCCCACTCGAGGCCCAAAACTGGTACTATAAGTCTATATTAGATACTAGTAGAGTGCTTGTGCCTCCCCTCTCCCCAAGTTTCATTTATCGCCCTACAGTGCTTGAAATAAATATTGGGCAGGATGGTAAAGCATTCGATTGAAATGCAATGTTTATATGATCGACTCTCTTGGGATTTGTTTATAATCAAAACACGTGCCCCTCGTGTATCAAAGACCCTGTTATATGTTGTCGGGTCTGTGGAAGTGTACTGCATTTTGTTCAGTATGATCACTACTGGTATCCATCGCAAGTGTAAAACGTTTCTTTTGTTTAACGACACCACTAGAGCACATTGATTTATTTACCATCGACTATTGGATGTC